>NW_016805255.1:605215-612317 GCF_001698545.2 Rhinopithecus bieti | reverse complement strand
TTTTTTTTTTTTTGAGACGGAGTCTTGCTTTGTGGCCCAGGCTGGAGTGCAGTGGCGCGATCTCCGCTCACTGCCAGCTCCGCCTCCCGGGTTCCCGCCATTCTCCTGCCTCAGCCTCCCGAGTAGCTGGGACTACAGGCGCCCGCCACCTCGCCCGGCTAGTTTTTTGTATTTTTTTAGTAGAGACGAGGTTTCACCGTGTTAGCCAGGATGGTCTCGATCTCCTGACCTCGTGATCCGCCCGCCTCGGCCTCCCAAAGTGCTGGGATTACAGGCGTGAGCCACCGCGCCCGCCATGATACATCTTACAGAACTAGAAAAGAACAAACCAAAGCCTCAAAATTAGTGGAAGGAAATAAGATCAAAGTAAAGGAAATTGAGACCAAAAATACCTACAAAAAATGGGGAACATCTGTATTTATTTGTTGAGTTATAAAATTATATTATCTCAATATACCATTTTATAACCTGCTTTTAAACTTAATATATTATGCATACTTTAAAAAATTCCATTGAATCTTCTCTTATGTTATTTTATAGTATTAAAACATCAAAATGTATGGGTATATTTGTTAAATTCACTTATTTTAATTGTTTTAAACTTTGTATTTTGTGATCAGTGCCGAAACTGATGATTTAAACACAACCATGACTATTTGCTTTTCCTCAAGAGAGAGTCTTAATGAAAGGATATACAGAATATTAAAGTTTTGAGTTAACCTTTAGCCTCAGAACAGTTTGGTGTCATGAACAAGGAGCAACTTAAAGAAATAAAAGAATTAGTCTGTGACCAGTGAGGAAATAAATGCGATTTCTCGTAGAGACTGTTACTAGTCATAGAGAACCTGAAATCTCATGAGCTGAGAGAAATTTTGGAAGAAGCGTGAATGGAGAGATGAACTCCAGTACAAGCAAGGGTCAGGTGACACAGTAAAGAAAATTTATTTGAAGCATAGCAAAGGAGTGTAGTTATGTAAGACTGTTCCCGAAGCAGCACATTTACATGCTGCTCCAAAATAGTGGAAACAAACAAGAAAACTGCGAAGGTCTGAGTGTTTGTGTCCTCCCAAAATTCGTATGTTGAAACCTAATCTCTGATGTGATGGTGTTCAGAGGCGGAGCCTTAGGAGGTGTTTAGGTCCGGAGCGCAGACCTAATCTCACAAATGGGATGAGTGGCCTTGTAAGAGAGGCCCCATAGAGCTACTGTCCCCCTTCTACCATGTGAGGACCCAGAAAGAAGGCTCCACACCAGAACCCAACCAAGCCGACGCCACGATCTCAGATTTCCCAGCCTCTAGATTTATGGAAAATAGCTTTGTCATCTATTCTGCTATAGCAGCCCAAAAGGACTGAGCTACCATTCTATTATTTAAAACTTTCCTGTATCAAGTCAGAGAACACCTAGTAGAGTTTATGTTTCACAAGTGTAGAAGTGGATCTGTAGATGTAGGGGTTGGGGCAGGTGTGAACCAACGTGTATAAGCGTTCAATCAGAGAGGCAGAACCAGTCAGATTTTAAATGAATGTGTATGTATATGTACACGCACATGGATTTATAATAAGGAATTTGCTTATACAGTTGAGAGAGCTGGTTAAGCAAGCTCAAAGCCCACAGGGCCAGGCAGTCAGGAAGGAAGATAGCGGGCTGGAACCCAAAGGGCACACACTGAAGCTTCTTGTCCACAGATAGTATCCAGGGAAGATCCTGAGGAAAGGAGAGAAACCGCAGGTCTAGCTGCTGTTTGAAGCCTCTTGACTGAGACAGGGCCTAAGCTTTCTTTGAAAGGGCTTCCCAGTGACTAAGACAGACTCACCTAGAATAATCATTTTTATTAACTTAAGATCAACTTATTAGGGACTTTAATTATGTTTGCAAAATCTCTCCCAGCAGCACTTAGGTTAGTGTTTGAATAATTGGAAAAGGTATATTATGCTACAAAATAGCTTCTGTCTTCCTTTTCTCTTCTGGCTCAAAGGAGATAATAGTACTTGTAACTCACCCTAACCAAAAACATACTAGAAAGAGAATTCTGGGGACTGTAGTTCAGCCCAGCCAAGTTGATATCACAAAGCTACCCCATAGATACAAACAAAGAGTTTCCTAAATTTAGAACTTCTGACTAGAAAATTAAGAGAGATGTAGTTGGAAGAATTTGCTTAGCAATTTTAAGTTAAGATTCTTTTTTTTTTTTTTTTAATTGAGACGGAGTCTCGTTCTGTTGCCCAGGCTGGAGTGCAGTGGTGCGATCTTGGCTCACTGCAAGCTCCTCCTCCTGGGTTCACACCATTCTCCTGCCTCAGCCTCCCGAGTAGCTGGGACCACAGGCGCCCGCCACCACGCCCAGCTAATTTTTTGTATTTTTAGTAGAGATGGGGTTTCACCATGTTAGCCAGGATGGTCTCGATCTCCTGACCTCGTGATCCGCCCGCCTCGGCCTCCCAAAGTTCTGGGATTACAGGCGTGAGCCACCGTGCCCGGCCAAGTTAAGGTTCTTTTTATGAAACTTGAAAGTAGTCTTGGGACAAAGAAAATGAAATTTATACATTTTCACTGCAGAAAGTAAATTATCAATGTCTTCAGAAAGTGACTGCTAAAGGAAATCAGATATTTGAGAATATATCCTCTTTTAAAGTTATTGTATGTTTTTTCCACTCTCAGAAGCATACAGCTTGTTGATTCAAGTTTTTTCCTGCACTAACTACATTTATTTTGCCCCACAAATCTCTGTTCTTTTAACATGAATGTTACTAAGTGAAAAAAGATTAGAATACCATAATACAGAATGGCCCCTCTTAATACCTGTTAGTTACCTGTTCAACATCTACCCCCACCTTTTTCCCTCCCCCCGCCCCCAGTTATCCAGCCTTCAGGCCTGGCACCCTGTCCCTAGCTCAGGGGTAAATCTTGATTAATCAAGACAGTTGTAATAATTCCATTCTTCTTGCTTGTGGTCTGTTCAAGGGTGAATGTGACCCAGTTTTACTCTATAATATGAGGTCAGGTCAACTGAGGTGTTTCTGGGGAAGGATTTTTTTTTTAACTCCAAAAAGTCACAGCCAGATGCCATGGCTCACGCCGGTAATCCCAACCCTATGGAATGTCGAGGTGGGAGGATTGCTTGAGCTCAAGAGTTTGAGACCAGCCTGGGCAACATAGTGAAACCCAATCCCTACAAAAATTTTTTTAAAAGTTTCTGGGCATGGTGGTATGCACCTGTAGTCCCAGCTATTCAGGAGGCTGTTCAGGAGGCAGAGGTTGCAGTGAGTTGAGATCACACCACTGCACTCCAGCCTGGGCAACAGAGCCAGACCCTGTCTCAAAAAAAAAAAAAAAAAAAAAAAGTCACAAGAAAGAAATACCCATCTTTTATGCTAGATAACTGTCTGCAGCAGTGCCTTGGGTACTATGGCAGTCTTCTTGCAATCAGTGAGGTGTTCTAGCCTGAGGACTGATACCATGCAGTCGCCAAAGACAGGCATTTTGTCTAACAGAGTGGAAGGATGGAAAGAACCTGCGTCTTTCATAATGTCGTTGAACTGCTAAATTAATCAACCCTGGAACTGCCCTACTTTAGGTCTTTTTGTTTGGTGACACTTTGATCTATTGGAGAGTGCATGGTACCTGGCACCGCTGACCTCTTCCTCCCTCTCAGATCTTTCCCTTCCTGTACCCTTGTGAACCACTGTCCATGTTTTCCTCCTGTGCCTGCGGCTATTTTTACAATTATCTTTCAAGGGTTTATGTTCCTCTGCATATCCCCAAATTGCGGCTGCGTGCAACTGCGTTTCTTTCCTCACCTCATTTCAGCCAACTCTGCACTTCCTTACTGGGTGGGCTCTTCCATGCCTTTGGCATATGCCTGTAATCTCCCAAGCTCTTGTCATACCCCTCACTCACCATGTGTCTCCAACACCACCCTAAACTCACCATGTCTTGCTCTTCTGTATCTCCAGTCCATGAACGGTACCATAGTCACCAAGGCCACAATCTTCAGGCTTCCTTGGTTCTTCCCTTTCCCTTACAGCACTCCATCCCCTTCCCTGTCAAATCCATTCCAGGGAGGAAACCTAAGAATTTTTCATGTCTATTCTTCTCTGATCCTCACTACTTACGCCTCTCCTCTTAATTCAGGTTCGCACCATTTCTCATCTGGACTGTTACCATGTGCCTGCCACTTTCTAGTTCAGGATTCCTGCTGTCAACAGGGAAATATTTTTCACGTCAAAATCTGATCATGTCATTTTCCCCACTTACTCTCCCCAAAAATTCCTTTAATGATTTCCTATTTGCTTTCAGGATAAATGCTAAATTTCTTATTATAAAACCTGCCTTTTTACCTTCCTTATATGTCTTCCACACCTGTAGAGAACTACATGTCATTTCCTGAAAGCACTGATCTTCCTAAGGGCTGGGCGTGTTATTAATACCTTGAGACTCCCCTCTAAAGATAGTTTTTTATGGAAGTTTTCATACATATAGGAAAGTGGAAAGAACAAATAATGTATGTGCTTTTAACATAAACTCAGGGGTTGTTACATTTTTGCATATTTACTTTATACTTTTGTTTTCGAATCATTTGAAAGCAGCAGACCTCATGACCTTTGATTCCTAATTCTTTAGCACGCACTGCCATACAGTCGATCCTTTCACAACGTGGCAGGTTAGGGGCATGGGCTCCCCACCACTGCGTAGTTGAAAATTCACATATAACTTTTGACTCCCCAAAAACTTAACTACTAACAGCCTACTTTTGACCAGAAGCCTTACTGATAATATAAGCAGTCAATTAACTTATATTTTGTATGTTATAGGTATTATATGTACTGTATTTTTACCGTAAAGGAAGCTAAAGGAAAAATGTTAAGAAAACCATAAGGAAATTCTCATTCATTAAGTGAAAGTGGATCATCATAAAGGTCTTCACCTCATCTTCACATTGAGTAGGCTGAAGAGGAAGTGATGGTCTTGCTGTCACAGGTGTCAGGAGGCGGAAGAAAATCTGTGTGGACTCTCACAGTTCAAACCCATATTGTTCAGGAGTCAACTGTATAAGGACATTCTGCATAACTACAGTACCATTACTGACATTGTAAGAAAATTAATAGTAATTATGGAGTGCTTTTAATCTCCCTCTGTTTTCGTCAAGGCTGTAGTTCGATTTTAAGTGACAGACATCTGAAACTAATTCAGGCAAAAACGAGAATATGTTGGAAGACTGAGAACCGTAATGTATCTGCAGGAAAGTCAGAGCTGCAGCTGACACCTGGGAGCAACAGCATTCACTTGCTCTAACACCACCAGGAGTCTTCTGTCTCTTATTTCTGCTTCCCTGTGTATTGGCTTATTCTCTCTCTCTGCCGGTATCGTTTTCCTACAGCAATGGGAAGAAATTCGCTGACTGCTCTTCAGCCTTGCATTCTCTGTCTTCCCTCCACTGGGAAGCTCTGTTGTAAAGCGAGCCTTTGCCCAATCTAACTGGCAGGGCTGGAAAATGCCTTCTCTCTGCTTCCATGGTGGTGTCAATTCTGCTGAGATGAGATGGAGCCCCGCCCAAAATTTGGTTCAGATATCAAGACTATTGATGTCACACATGGACACACACCAGCAGGATGAAAAGGTTTATTATACTCACCAAATGAAGCTTCTAGGGGATGACCATGGTAGGCAGATGTGAGAAAGGGCTGGAGAGAGCAGAGAAAGACTAGCTTGGTTTTGGTTTTGTTTTGTTTTGTTTTTTGCTCATTATTATCATTATTTTTTTAATTATTATTTTAAGTTCTGGGGTACATGTGCAGAACGTGCAGTTTTGTTACACAGTTATACATGTGCCATGGTAGTTTGCTGCATGCATCAACCCATCACCTACATTAGATATTTCTCCTAATGTTATCCCTCGCCTAGCCCCCCAGCCCCTGACAGGCCCTGGAGTGTGATGTTCCCCTCTGTATGTCCATGTGTTCTCATTGTTCAACTCCCACTTACGAGTGAGAACATGCGGTGTTTGGTTTTCTGCTCTTGTGGTGTGTTTGGTTTTCTGCTCTTGTGGTAGTTTGCTGAGAATGATGGTTTCCACCTTCATCCATGTCCCTGCGAAGAACATGAACTCATCCTTTTTTATGGCTGCATGGTATTCCCTGTTGTATTATGTGCCCATTTTCTTTATCCAGTCTATTGATGGACATTTGAGTTGTTTCCAAGTCTTTGCTATTGTGAATAGTGCCGCAGTAAACATATGTGTGCATGTGTCTTTATAGTAGAATGATTTGTAGTTCTTTGGGTTTATACCCAATAATGAGATTGCTGAGTCAAATGGTATTTCTAGTTCTAGATCTTTGAGGAATCGCCACACTGTCTTCTACAATGGTTGAACTAATTTACGCTCCCACCAGCAGTATAAAAGCGTTCCTATTTCTCCACATCCTCTCCAGCATCAGTTGTTTTCTGACTTTTTAATGATCGCCATTCTAACTGGTGTGAGATGGTATCTCATTGTGGTTTTGATTTGCATTTCTGTAATGACCAGGATGATGAGCTTTTTTCCATATGTTTGTTGGCTGCATAAATGTCTTCTTTTGAAAAGTGTCTGTTCATATCCTTTGCCCACTTTTTGATGGGATCTTTTTTTCTTGTAAATTTGTTTAAGTTCCTTGTAGATGCTGGATATTAGCCCTTTGTAAGATGGATAGACTGCAAAACTTTTCTCCCATTCTGTAGGCTGCCTGTTCACTCTGATGATAGTTTCTTTTGCTGAGCAGAAGCTCTTTAGTTTAATTAGATCCCATGTGTCAATTTTGGCTTTTGTTGCCATTGCTTTTGGTGTTTTAGTCATGAAGTCTTTGCTCATGCATATGTCCTGAATGGTATTCCCCAGATTTTCTCTAGGATGTTTATGGTCCTAGGTCATACTTTTAAGTCTTTGATCCATCTTGAGTTAATTTTTGTATAAGGTGTAAGGAAGGGGTCCAGTTTCAGTTTTCTGCATATGACTAGCCAGTTTTCCCAACACCATTTATTAAATAGGGAGTCTTTTCTGCATTGCTTGTGTCAGGTTTGTCAAAGATCAGATGGTTGTAGATTTGTGGTGTTATTTCTGAGGCTT
>NW_016805255.1:579692-605090 GCF_001698545.2 Rhinopithecus bieti | reverse complement strand
GAAGAAAGTCAATTGTAGCTTGATGGTGATAGCATTGAATCTGTGCATTACTGTGGGCAGTATGGCAATTTTCATGATATTGATTATTCCTGTAAATAAGCATGGAATGTTTTTGCATTTGTATGTGTCCTCTCTTATTTCCTTGAGCAGTGGTTTGTAGTTCTCCTTGAAGAGTTTCTTCACATCTCTTGCAAGTTGTATTCCTAGGTATTTGATTCTCTTTGTGGAAACTGTGAATGAGAGTTCACTCATGGTTTGGATCTCTGTTTGTCTGTTCTTGGTGTATAGGAATGCTTGTGATTTTTGCATATTGATGTTGTATCCTGAGAATTTGCTGAAGTTGCTTATCAGCTTAAGGAGATTTTGGGCTGAGATGATGGGGTTTTCTAAATGCACAATCATGTCATCTGCAAACAGAGACAATTTGACTTCCTCTTTTCCTGTTTGAATACCCTTTATTTCTTTCTGTTTCCTGATTGTCCTGGCCAGAATTTCCAATACTATGTTGAATAGGAGTGGTGAGACAGGGCATCCTTGTCTTGTGCCAGTTTTCAAAGGGAATGCTTCCAGTTTTTGCCCATTCAGTATGATATTGGCTGTGGGTTTGTCATAAATAGCTCTTATTATTTTGAAATATGTTCCGTTAATACCTAGTTTATTGACAGAAGGGGTGTTCAATTTTGTCAACGGCCTTTTCTGCATCTATTGAGATAATGCTGTGGCTTTTGTCATTGGTTCTGTTTATGTGATGGATTACCTTTATTGGTTTTGCTTATGTTGAACCAGCCCTGCACCCCAGGGATTAAGCCAACTTGGTCGTGGTGGGTAAGCTTTTTGATGTGCTGTTCAGGTTGCCAGTATTTTATTGAGAATTTTCACATCGGTGTTCATCAGGGATATTGGCCTGAAATTTTCTTTTTTTGTGTCTCTGCCAGGTTTTGGATCAGGATGATGCTGGCCTCATAAAATGAGTTAGGGAGGATTTCCTCTTTTTCTGTTAATTGGAATAGTTTCAGAAGAAATGGTACCAGCTCCTCTTTGTACCTCTGATAGAATTTGGCTGTGAATCTATCTGGTCCTGAAGTTTTTTTGGTTGGTAGGCTATTAATTACTGCCTCAATTTCAGAACTTGTTATTGGTCTATTCAGGGATTCAACCTTTTCCTGGTTTAGTCTTGAGAGGGTGTATGTGTTCAGGAATTTATCAATTTCTTCTAGATTTTCTAGTTTATTTGTGTAGGGGTGTTTATAGTATTCTCTGATGGTAGTTTGTATTTCTGTGGGATAAGCAGTGATATCCCCTATAACATTTTTTATTGCATCTATTTGGTTCTTCTCTATTAGTCTGGCTAGCAGTCTATCTATTTTGTTGACCTTTTCAAAAACCCAGCTCCTGGATTCATTGATTTTTTGTTTTTTGAAGGGTTTTTTGTATCTCTGTCTCCTTCAGTTCTGCTCTGATCTTGGTTATTTCTTGTCTTCTGCTAGATTTTGAATTTTTTTGCTGTTACTTCTCTAGTTATTCTAATTTTGAAGTTATGTTGTCGATTTTAGATCTTTGCTGCTTTCTCTGGTGAGCATTTAGTGGTATAAATTTCCCTCTACACGCTGCTTTAAATGTGCCCCAGAGATTCTGGTACGTTGTGTCTTCGTTCTCATTGGTTTCAAATAACATCTTTTTTCTGTCTTCATTTTGTTATTTACCCAGTAGGCATTCAGGAGCTGGTTGTTCAGCTTCCATGTAGTTGTGTGGTTTTGAGTGAGTTTCTTAATCCTGGGTGTGAATTTGATTGCACTGTGATCTGAGAAACTGTTTGTTATGATTTCTGTTCTTTTGCATTTGCTGAGGAGTGTTTTACTTCCAATTATGTGGTCAGTTTTAGAATAAGCGTGATGTGGTGCTGAGAAGAATGTCAACTCTGTTGATTAGGGGTGGAGAGTTCTGTAGATGTCTATTAGGTCTGCTTGGTCCGGAGCTGAGTTCAAGTCCTAAATATCCTTGTTAATTTTCTGTCTCATTGATCTGTCTAATATTGACAGTGGGGTGTTAAAATCTCCCACTACTATTGTGTGGGAGTCTAAGTCTCTTTGTAGGTCTCTAAGAACTTGCTTTATGAATCTGGGTGCTCCTGTATTGGCCACATGTATAGTTAGGACAGTCAGCTCTTCTTGTTGAATTGATCCCTTTACCATTATGTAATGCCCTTCTTTGTCTGTTTTGAACTTTGTTGATTTGAAGTCTGTTTTATCAGAGATTAGGATTGCAACTCCTGCTTTATTTCCTTTCCGTTTGCTTGGTAAATCTTCCTCCATCCCTTTATTTTGAGCCTATGTGTCTTTGCATGTGAGATGGGTCTCCTGAATACAGCACACTTGATTCTTTATTCAGTTTGCCAGTCTGTGTCTTTAATTGGGGCAGTTAGCCCATTTACATTTAAGTTTAATATTGTTTTGTGTGAACTTGATCCTGTCATTATGATGCTAGCTGGTGGTTTTGCCTGTTAGTTGCAGTTTCTTCATAGTGTTGATGTTCTTTATAATTTGTTATGTTTTTGCAGTGGATGGTACCGGTTGTTCCTTTCCATGTTTAGTGCTTCCTTCAGGAGCTCTTGTAAGGCAGGCCTGGTGGTGACAAAATCTCTCAGCATTTGCTTCTCTGTAAAGGATTTTATTTCTCCTTCACTTATGAAGCTTAGTTTGGTTGGATATGAAATTCTGGTTTGGAAATTCTTTTCTTTAAGAATGTTGAATATTGGCCCCCACTCTCTTCTGGCTTGTAGGGTTTCTGCCGAGAGAGCCGCTGTTAGTCTGATGGGCTTCCCTTTGTGGGTAACCCGACCTTTCTCTCTGGCTGCCCTTAACAATTTTTCCTTCATTTCCACCTTGGTCAGTGTCACATAATCTGACAATTCTGTGTCTTGGGATTGCTGTCCTCGAGGAGTGTTGTGCTGTCCTCTGTGTTTCCTGAATTTGGATGTTGGCCTGTCTTGCTAGGTTGGGGAAGTTCTCCTGGATCATATCCTGAAGAGTGTTTTCCAGCTTGGTTCCATTCTCCTCGTCACTTTCAGGTACACCAGTCAAAGGTAGATTTGGTCTTTTCACATAGTTCCATATTTCTTGGAGGCTTTGTTCGTTCCTTTTTATTCTTTTTTCTCTAATCTTGTCTTCGCTCTTTATTTCATTAAGCTGATCTTCAGTCACTGATAGCCTTTCTTCCACATGACCGATTCGGCTGTTGAAACTTGTGTATGCTCCACGAAGTTCTCATGCTGTATTTTTCAGTTCCGTCAGGTCATTGATGTTCTTCTCTACACTGGTTTTTCTGGTTAGCAATTCGTCTAACCTTTTTTCAAGGTTCTTAGCTTCCTTGCATTGGATTAGAACATATTTCTTTAGCTTGAAGGAGTTTGTTGTTATCTACCTTCTGAAGCCTACTTCTGTCAATTTGTCAAACTCATTCTCCGTCCAGTTTTGTTCCTTGCTGGTGAGGAGTTGTGATCCTTTGGAGGAGAAGAGGCCGTCTGGTTTTTGGAATTTTCAGCCTTTTTGTGCTGGTTTCTCCCTATCTTTGTGGATTTATCTACCTTTGGTCTTTGATGTTGGTGACCTTTGGATGGCGTCTTTGAGTGGACATGCTATTCCTTGCTGTTAGTTTTCCTTCTGATAGTCAGGCTCCTCTGCGGCCGGTCTGCTGGAGTTTGCTGGAGGTCCACTCGCAACCCTGTTTGCCCTGGGTATCACCAGCGGAGGCTGCAGAACAGCAAAGATCGTTCCTCTGGAAGCTTCGCCCCAGAGGGGCACCTGCCACATGCCAGCTAGAGCTCTCCTGTATGAGGTGTCTGTTGGCCCCTACTGGGAGTTTTCTCCCAGTCAGGATACACGGGAGTCAGGGACCCACTCGAGGAAGGAGTCTGACCTTTAGCAGAGCTCAAACGCTGTGCTGGGAGGTCCACTGCTCTCTTCAGAGCTGCCAGGCAGGGATGTTCAAGTCTGCTGAAGCTGCGCCCACAGCTGCCCCTTTCCCCAGGTTCTCTGTCCCAGGGAGTTGGGGGTTTTATTTATAAGCCCCTGATGGGGGATGCTGCATTTTTTTCAGAGATGCCTTGCCCAGAGAAATCTGGCAGTCTGGCCACAGCAGCCTTGCTGAGCTGCAGTAGGCTCCACCCAGTTCGAACTTCCCAGTGGCTTTGTTTACACTGTGGTTGTAAAACCACCTACTAAAGCCTCAGCAGTGGCAGACGCCCCTCCCCCCACCAAGCTCCATCGTCCCAGGTTGACCTCAGACTGCTGCTGTGCTGGCAGCAAGAACTTCAAGCCAGTGGATCTTAGTTTGCTGGGCTCCGTGGGGGTGGGACCCGCTGAGCCAGACCACTTGGGTCCCTGGCTTCAGCACCCCTTTCCAGGGCCGTGAACGGTTCTGTCTCGCTAGCATTCCAGGTGCCTCTGGGGTGTGGAAAAAAAAGAACTCCTGCAGTTAGTTCGGCATTCCAGGTGCCTCTGGGGTGTGGAAAAAAAAGAACTCCTGCAGTTAGTTCGGCGTTTGCCCAAATGACTGCACCGTTTTGTGCTTGAAACCCAGGGCCCTGGTGGGATAGGCACCGGAGGGAATCTCCTGGTTTGCGGGTTGCAAAGACCATGGGACAAGCGCAGTATCTGTGCCAGAGTTCCTTAGGTTCAGTCCCTCACGGCTTCCTTTGGGTAGGGGAGAAAATTCCCTGACCCCTTGTGCTTCCCAGGTGAGGTGCCATCCCACCCTGCTTCAGCTCGCCCTCCGTGGGCTGCACCCACTGTCCAACCAGTCCCAGTGAGATGAACCGGGTACCTCTGTTGGAAATGCAGAGATCACCCACTTTCTGCGTCCGTCTCACTGGGAGCCGCAGACTGGAGCTATTCCTATTTGACCATCTTGCCAGCAGTCAGTTTTTATTGTGGTTGGGGAGCAAGGCTGGAGTGAGTTTGCATGATTGGAACTTCTCACTAGGTCCCAGAGAGAAGGGCTTTCTTATTGACTTGCCCAGATGTGGGGCTAAAGGTAAAGGGGCATCACTGGGGCTTGAAAACTGTCAACAGTCGAATATCAAAAATGGAGTTAGAGTCTTTCTAACTCATGGCACCTTCTAAAAAGTATCAGGCCCTTAAGTAAGGGTGCATCTAGAATTTCCCTTGCTGCTTTCTTGACCCCAGTGCTGACTCCTGTCATTACCCTGATCATTCCTGCTCCCCTCTAGAATGTGTTTCACAATAAACAGATCAAATTAGCTTTGTTTTCAGACTTTTCATTTAAATTTATTCTTTAAGCCTACCTTTCATTCTCTCTGCCCTCCCTTCCTTTTATTCTCTCTGCCCTCCCTTCCTTTCCCTCCCCATCTTTTCTTTTCCCCCTTTGTCTCCTCCCCTCACCTTGTAACAATCCCATGGGGCCATCTAGACACCACTGGCTCCCCTCCCATTCTCCGCTACTCCCCCCGCCCCCCGCCCTGTTTTTATGCCGGTGCTGTTAAATGTTTTCCTGTTTCCATAGCAACTCCTGTAATTGCCTGATGGATTCTTCCTGCCTGCTCTACAGACAAAACCAGTTCACTGAGACCATGGTATTGCAATAAAGAGTTTTACTAACACGAGGCCAGCCACATAGGAGATAGAGTTATTACTCCAATCAGTCTCACTGAAGGCTTGGAGATGAGGGTTTTTCAAGGATAGTTTTGTGGGCAGGGGGCTAGGGAGTGGGGAATGTTGATTGGTTGGGGATGGAATCGTAGGGGTGTGGAATATGGTCCTCCTGCTCTGAGTCAGCCTCTGGGTGGGGGCCACAGGACCGGTTGAGCCAGCCAGTTGTCAGAAATGCAAATGTCTGAAAGTATCTCTCAAAAGACCAATCTTAGGTTCTACAGTAGTAATGCTACCTACAGGAGTGATTAGGAAACAGAAATCTTATGATCTCCCAGACAATGTCCAGTTATCTCAGGCCCCTCTCATAACCCTCACCTCAAGGCCTTTCATTGGTTTTCAGAAGCAGTTTAGTTTTGGGAAAGGTTATTATCCTTGTTTTAACGTTAAACTATAAACTAAATTCCTCCCAAAGTTAGCTTTGCCTGTTCCCAGAAATGACAGAGGACAGCTTGGAGGTCAGAAGCAAGATGGAGTCAACTGTGTCAGATTTCTCTTACTGTCCTAATTCTGCAAAGGCGGTTTCACTCCAGACATTTATTGCAGGCTGCAAAAGATGCTTTCGGTAGAAACTTGGTTTACTAAAATCTTTGGCTTATGTAATTGTTACATTCAGAAAATCTTGATTCAGATCTAAAGTTTAAAGTAGGTACTTCATGGATGTTAAAAAAAAAAAAAAAAAAAAAGGACATTGAATAGACTGTTGCTAAAATGGATGTCTTTATTGTCAAGATAAATTTAGTTTATGAAAGGCAGTTTTCTCTGATGACTTTTGGTATTCCAAGAAAATAAAATAGGCCCCCTAAAGGGATACTTGGTGCCTCTTAGCTTTTCAATTCCTACCTACCCAGTCTTTCCATAAAAGATTTTACATCAACTCCGTAGCTCAGCCTTCATCCTAAAATGTTTTTGAAAGGAGGATAGTAATATTTTGCGGTAATTGAGTGGTACAAAGTACTGCATATTGATTTGGCCCAACTTCCTGCCCAAAGCTGTGCTTAACAGAGTGCTGTGTCACTGTCATTCATAAGGTCTGCCTCAGGGCAGTTGCTAAGCCATTTCTTCAGCTGTTTCTTGGCACTGCAGTGTCATCTTTCTGTGGTGAAGGAAACTTGCCTTTGACCACAAGATTGCAGTTTACTTTCCAAGCTAGTCTCTCTCTTTTTTTTTTTTTTTTTTTGAGACGAGTCTCGCTCTGTCGCCCGCGTCTGGAGTGCCAGTGGCAGATCTCAGCTCACTGCAAGCTCCGCCTCCCGGCGTTCCCGCCATTCTTCCTGCCTCAGCCTCCCGAGTAGCTGGGGGACTCCAGGCGCCGCCACCTTGCCCGCGCTAGTTTTTCGTATCTTTTTAGTAGGACGGGGTTTCACCATGTTGCCAGGATGGTCTCGAATCTCCTGACCTCGCTGATCCGGCCCGTCTCGGCCCTCCCAAGGTGCTGGGATTACAGGCTTGAGCCACCGCGCCCGGCCCAAACTAGTCTCTTAATTCATCGTTGCTGCTTTCTAGTTCTTTTGAGCCTCAGACGATTCGAAAATATGGACAGTTCGTAGTTCTGCTGCAACAGCACAGAGAACAGCTGCATGCCTGCTTCAGCTTGGTTTGTAAAGACTTCTCACGGGCCCTTTTGGCCCTGCTTCTGTCTTTGGACAGCCAATAATGGAAACAAACAGGACCAGCCCTGGCAGGCATTCGGAAATCTTTGTTTTATTTTTAAATTTTACCTGTTCAGCCACATAGTCATATATCCTGCTTGTGATAGGCAGAATTCTAAGACAGGCCAGAATTCCAAAAATGTCTGGCCTCTAATGTACCTGTACATACATTCTCCCAATTATTCAATCAAACACCAATCTAGGTGTTGCTATAGAGGATTTTGAAACTGTAACTAAGGCCCCAAATCAATTGACCTTTAAGATAGATTTTTTTGGGGGGTGGGCCTGACCTAGTCCATGAACCTTTAAAATCTGGCTTTAGCAATCAGAAACAGAAATGTCAGGTATTTGAGATAAGGGAGATACTGGATGCAAGAGAGTTTCTTCGTGCTGCTTTTGAAAATGGTAGGGTCATATGGCAAAAGACTGAGAGCATCCTGAATTTTATCAACAACCAGAAGGAACTTAAAAGAACTTTGAGCTTCAGATGAGGACACATCTTGCCGAGTCCCGCATTTCCTTGCGAGACCTCGAGCAGATAAACCGGGTGTTCTTACAGAATTATAAGATAATGAATGGGCATTGCTTTAAGCCTCAAAGTTTGTGGTAATTTATTACATAGCACAGAAAAGCAGCACATTGTGAGTTTACAAATAATCATGTACTTTCCATGGCCTAGATTCTGCTCATGTAACAGAGGATGGTGAGGAGGAAGGCAAGCTGTTCCTATGAGGTCTGTGAGCTAGTCTGTCCAAGGAGTGCCCACTCCTTTTGCTTCCTGTGGTGTGGACTGCCTGCAGCTAGAGGCAGCCTGCTCTGTTTGAGCACGCAACGCCTAAAATATCCTGCTGATGTCCTTCCTGACACCTTCCCTCTGTTCTTGTTACTCCAAACTACTTTGAACAACATAAGTAGATGACTCTTCTCCTCTAGGCAAGGGTTCGTTCGTTTCTATGGGATGTGGCCCATGGCTTTCCTCTTTGATCCCTGGAAGAAAGGGCAGGGCCAGCCTCAGAAGCATTGCAGATCAAGCATTCTGATCCACTCCCTGCTTCCAGGTTCCTGGCACTTCCACACTTGTCTCTTTTCCCCACAGCCCTGTCCTGCAGGAGGCCATCTCCAATCCTGTCTTCTTGAAGGATACCCCAAATTACCTGTCCATTTTATATCCTGTCTTCTTTATCTTAGCCGAGATTGACTGTACTGAAGTCACACAAGGAAAAACATTGAGAAGGAATTCACAGAGATGTGCTTGAATGTTGCCAGTTAGCCTGAAGTCTCTTTGAATTGTAAAAGCATTTTTTTTTAAGAAGCACACAGTTGGTGAACTTTCAGGATGCAAGGAGGATGTTTTTATTTCTGTGTGCTATTGTTCTCCGTATATGTCTATATGAAGCTTGAGGAAGAAGACTTTTATCTTCTATGTTGTATCATTCAGCTTCTTCCTGCAGTGTCATGGCTGTAGTTGGAGGCCCCAGCTGGGTCTGTACCCATTTCCCTAATTGTTTCATGGTGTCATAACCCCACCTGGGATTGATGAGCCTGTTATTTAAATAATCTGAGTCTCCACCAGAAGCAAGAGGAATTCAGCAGTCTGAGTGCTGCTTGGTTTGAGGAGTTCTACTGTCTAACTCCAAATACGTTCTTCCAGACCTGTTCTGGACACCTACCTGTCACTGCCTCAGGACCCAATCCCTGTTTCCACTTTGTTGTTGTTGTTGTTGTTGTTGTTCTTGTTCTAGATTGTTAGGCCACAGAGTGATTGTGGACCTCATAATGTGCAGTCCACAGAATGTCAGCCACAGAATTATTTTTGGCCAGGATTTTGCTTCCCTGGGTAAAGCAGAGAAACTCTCTGGGATCCTACCTCTCCAGTGCAGTCTGTGGGCACGGCTTTCCCAGTTAGTAAAAAAATAAAATAAAATAGAGTGATGATAGACTTTAACTCTATCAATAATTTTATTAAATATATATAATCTGAACACACCAATAGAGACCAAGATTGTCAGATTGAATAAAAAAAGAGACACAACTAGCAAAAAACCTACACATATATATGTGTGTGTGTGTGTATATATAAAGACATAGACAATATTTTTATATATATATATATAGACATAGACAAGTTAAAAATAAAAGGATGGAAAAGATACTGCCATGTAAACACTAACCAAAAGAACCGTGAAAGGACTATGTTAATTTAGACAAAGTAAACTTCAGAACAAGCACTATTACTGGGGATAAAGGGGGATATTACATAAATATAGAGGGGTTCATTTAGACACACAAAAATAACAACTCAAAATAAGCATGCATCTAACAATGGAACTTCCGAATACTTGAAGCAAATACACCCTTAGGACATGGGATTTTAAGAATGGCGTAAGGAGCTCAATGGACCATCTCAACAAACAGCAATTTAACTGATGAGGATTATTTTTAAAAAACAGTTATTTAAAGTTCCAGGAAATTGTTCATTCAAAAAAATGTTTTAAATCTTCATAAGAACAGTGGCAGTCTCTGGCATTTGGGCTACAACCTATTCTATTCTCCCCACCACATACCCCTCAAGCCCCAGCTCCTTGTTATAGAAGCTCCCTCTAACCCCAGTTTGTACTCTGGGACTGTAGTTTCACCCTGAGAGGGGAGGGCTACTAGCATTTCTCATCATCCCCAACTTTATGTTGCAGAAGTTCTGTTTCAGGCACGTTTTAGAAAGGACTGGGTCTCTCTTCACCCACCCCACTCTAGGACAGATGCTGTACCCCAGATGCAGCAGGCCTGAAACCTGGGGAACCCAATCCTGCTCACCTCACTAGTAGGATAAGTTCCCCACTAGGAAGAGCAAGCTGAGAAGACCAGGGTCTACCACCCCTTCCCCAGTGTCCACTTGTACAGCAGGGCGTCACTAGGGGAAAAGCGGATCAGACAACGTAGACTTTAAAACAGAAAAGTTATTACAATCGAGATGGACATTTTATGATTACAAAAGGGTCAATCCAGGGAGATAAAACAATTATAAACATATATATATAAAACTAACAACAGAGACCCACCCAAAATAGATGAAGCAAAACTGCCAGAACTGAAGGAAGAAACACACAGTGCTACAGTAATGACAGTCTTCAGTACCCCCATTTTCAGTCATGGCTAGACCATCTAGGCAGAAGATAAAGAAGTAGAAGACTTGGAAAAAGTGGAAACCAACTTGACTTGTAGACATCTTTAGAACACCGTGCTCAATAACAGAATACTTACTCAGCTCAGGCATTTGTAGAATGTTCTCCAAGATAGACCATATGCTAATCCATAATACAAACACTAGTAATTTTAAATGGATTTAAACAATACCGGCTGAACATTCCTAATCTGAAAATCCAAAATGCCCCAAAACCTGAGATTTTTTGTGTGCCAACATGATGCTCAAAGGAAATGCTCATTGAACAATTTCAGATTCTCAGATAAGGGTTGCTTAACTGATAAGTATAATGCAAATATTGCAAAATCTGAAAAAATCTGAAGTTCAAAACACTTCTGGTTCCAAGCATTTCAGGTAAGAGCGATACTCATCCTGTACAAAGTATGTTCTCTGACTTTATTTTCTACTGAAATAAATTGGAAATCAAAAACAAAAAAGTCTTGGGATAATAAACATACTCCTTAATAATCAGTGAATCAAATAAATCAAAAGGGAAATTAGAAAATACTTTGAGATGAACAAAAACAAAACATATCAGAACTTACAGGACGCAGCAAAAACATTGCTGGAAAGGAAACATACGTATACCCAAATATCTCAAATCAGAAACTTAACCTTCTCCCTAAAAAAACTAGCAAAAGAGCCAACTAAAGCAAGCAGAAATAATAAAAACTAGAGAGGAAATAAATAAAATACAGAATAGAAAAACATAACAGAAAATCAGCAAAACCAAACGTTGGTTCTTTAAAAAGATCAAATTGTCAAACCTTTAGCTAGACTAGGGAATAAACAGAAAAGACTCACATTACTAATATCAGGAATGTAGGTGGTGATGTTACTATCAACCTTATAGAAATAAGATTACAAGGGAATATTATGAACAACTGTATGCTAACAAATTCATTAACTTAGTTGAAATGGACAAATTTCCAGAAAGACCCAAAATACATAAACTGACTCATGGAGAAATAGAAAATCTGAATAGACTCATAACAAGTAAAATGTTTGTATTAGTCATTTACAAACTTCCCAGAAAGTAGCCAGGGCAGTGGCTCACGCCTCTAATCCCCGCACTTTGGGAGGCCGAGCCAGGTGGATCACGAGGGCAGTAGATCAAGACCATCCTGGCTAACACGGTGAAACCCCACCTCTACTAAAAATTAAAAAAAAAATTAGCCAGGCGTGGTGGTGAGCGCATGTAGTCCCAGCTACTCGGTGGCTGAGGCAGGAGAATGGTGTGAACCCAGGAGGCGGAGCTTGCAGTGAGCGGAGATTGCGCGACTGCACTCCAGCCTGGGCGACAGAGCGAGACTCTGTCTCAAACAAAACAAAACAAAACAAAAACTTGCCAGAAAGCAAGCCCTGCCCCACATAGCTTTAGTTAAGGATTCTATGAAACAAAGAAGAATACCAGTTATTCCCAAACTCTTCCAAACCATAGAAAGGGAAACAATTCCCAACATAATCTATTAGATCTGTATTACCCTAATACCAAAACCAAAGACACTACAAGAAAATATAGACAAATACGTCTTCTGAATATAGACACCAAAAATCCTCCATAAAATGCTAATAGATTCTAAAAAGAATCTAGTTTACACCATGACCAAGTGACATTTATCTCAAGAATGCAGGGTTGGTTTAACATCAAAAAAATCAATTAATATAGGGAATACAGGGAAAACCAATAATCATGTCAATAACCACAGAAAAAGCATTTGAGAAAATAACATCCTTTCATGATGATAATGCCTAACAAACTAGGATAGACGGGATTTTCTTCAACCTAATAAAGAGCATCTGTGATGAAAACCCGAAGGCTGACATCATACTTAATGGTGAAAGAATGAAAAAATTCCCCCTACATCAAGAACAAGACAAGGAAATCCATTCTTGTCACTTCTCTTCAACATTGTATTCCATGTTTGACCATGGCAATAGACAGCATTGTACTCTATCGCAACATTGTGTGTGTTACCCGATTTGATTTACTCCAAACATGTCACGTTACTTGGGTGTGTGAACTTACCAGCTACTGTCTGGTAATGCGTATTGAGAAGGGCAGAAGACCAAGTCCTGGTCTTTGTCTCTTCTTGTGGATTTAAAAGGAGAGATGATCCCCAAAATGGAGAGCCCCAGTTCCACACATGCACATAAGAACTGTTGATTGCCCCATATTTGTCACCACTCTTAACTGACAATGGTTAGGCAGAAGCATAGTGGGACAAAGGTGTCTTCCTAAATCATGGTTCAGTAGCCCTAGGACTGTGTAGGACCAGAGAGAGACGTTAGAGGAGAGCATTTCTTTTCTTTTTTTTTTTTTTGAGACGGAGTCTTGCTCAGAGGCCCAAGCTGGAGTGCAGTGGCGCCATCTCAGCTCACTGCAAGCTCCGCCTCCCGGGTTCACGCCATTCTCCTGCCTCAGCCTCCCGAGTAGCTGGGACTACAGGCGCCCGCCACCTCGCCCGGCTAGTTTTTTGTATTTTTAGTAGACACGGGGTTTCACTGTGTTAGCCAGGATGGTCTCATGATCCACCTGGCTCGGCCTCCCAGAGTGCTGGGATTACAGGCGTGAGCCACCGCGCCCGGCAGGAGAGCGTTTCAAGGGCAGCTGCTCATCAACTCCTTACCCTGGCAAGCTTTTCTGTTCTAGGTTGAAGGATCAGGCTCTATCTCAAGGCAGATAGGGAAGAAAGTGGAGAAGAATAAGGTTTGGAAGCCTTCTCTTAGCCCAGCCTCTCGTTGTCAGCTCTGGCTGCCCGTTGCCACTCACTTTCCTTCGCCTGCCACTTTAAGGCAGCCTTCAGTTCTCCCAAGGGCTTCTCACTGTTTTTTGGTTATTTCTTGGAGTCAGTACCTCCCTCTAACTTCTAAATTTTTTCAGCATTATTGTTGTGGGGAGGAAAGATGGCAGGGAGAGCCAGCATGTACTAATTCACTATCTTTAAAGGAACCTAAATTAGCCCCTGATTAATTTGTTGCTTTTCTATTCAATTAGTTTTAAATTTTTGTGGGTACATAGTAGATATATGTATTTATGGGTTACATAAGATATTTTGATACAGGCATGCAATGCATAATAATCACATCAGGGTAAATGGGATAGTCATCACCTCAATCATTTATCTTTTGTGTTACAAATAATCCATTTATATCATTTTAGTTATTTTAAAATGTCCAGTTAATTTTTTTTTTTTTTTTTTTTTTTTTTTTTACTGTAGTCACCGTGTTGTGCTAGGAAATGCTAGGTCTTATCCATACTTTCAGTTTCTTTGTACGTATTAATCATCCCCATTTCTACCCATCCCCCCTACTATCCTTCCCAGCCTCTGGTAACCATCCTTCTACTCTCTATCTCCATGAGTTCAATTGTTTTAATTTTTAGCTCCCACAAATAAGTGAGAACATGGAAAGTTTGTCTTTCTGGGCCTGGCTTATTTTACTTAACATAATATTCTCTGGCTCCATCCAGGTTGTTGCAAATGACAGGATCTCATTCATTTTCATGGCTGAATAGTACTCCATTGTATATATGTACCACATTTTCTTTATCCATTCATCTGTTAATAAACACTTAGGTGGCTTCCAAATCTCAGCTATTGTGAACAGTGCTGTAATAAACATGGGAGTACAGATACCGCTGCAGTATACTGATGTCCTTTATTTTGGGTGTATACTTAAGAGTGAGATTGCTGAATTGTATAGTAGCTCTGCTTCTAGTTTTTTGAGGAACCTCCAAACTGTTCTTCCTAGCGTTTGTACTGATTTACATTCCCACCAGTATTCCCTTTTCTCCGCATCCTTGCCCGTATTTGTTGTGCCTGTCTTTTGGATAAAGCCATTTTAATTGGAATCAGATATCTCACTGTGGTTTTGATTTGCATTTTCCTGATAATTAGCGATATTGAGCATTTTTTCATACATCTCTTTGTCTTTTCTGTCTTTTTTTGAGAAATACCTATTCAGATAATTTGCCCCCCCCCCCCCTTTTTTTTTTTTTGAAACAGTCTCGCTCTGTCGCCCAGGCTGGAGTGCAGTGGCCGGATCTCAGCTCACTGCAAGCTCCGCCTCCCGGGTTCCCGCCATTCTCCTGCCTCAGCCTCCCGAGTAGCTGGGACTACAGGCGCTCGCCACCTCGCCCGGCTAGTTTTTTGTATTTTTTAGTAGAGACGGGGTTTCACCGTGTTAGCCAGGATGGTCTCGATCTCCTGACCTCGTGATCCGCCCGTCTCGGCCTCCCAGAGTGCTGGGATTACAGGCTTGAGCCACCGCGCCCGGCCAAGTTCCTCATATATTCTGATTATTAGTCCCTTGTCAGGTAGTTTGCAGATATTTCCTCCCATTCTGTGGGCTGTCTCTTCACTTTGTTGATTGTTTCCTTTGCTGTGCAGAAGCTTTTTAAGTTGATATGATCCCATTTGTCCAGTTTTGCTTTGGTTACTGGTGCTTACGGAATATTACTCAAGAAATCTGCCCACTCCAGTGTCCCGGAGAGGTGCAAATTAATTGGTCCTTTTCTTTCAGTTTGGAAGAACTCCCGTTAGCATTTCTTATAAGGTATATCTGATGTTGGTGAAATCCCTCACCTTTTGTCTGTCTGGCTGTCTGGGAACGTCCTTATTCCTCTTTCATATTTGAAGGATATTTTCGCTGGAAAGGATATTTTTGCCAGATACACTGTTCTAGGGTAAAAGTGTGGGGATTTTTTGTTGTTGCCTTCAGCACTTTAAGTATGTCATGCCAGTCTCTCCTGGCCTGTAAGATTTCCACTGAAAAGTTTGCTGCCAGACATATTGGAGCTCTGTTGTACCTAATTTTATTTCTTTTCTCTTGTTAATTTTAGGATCCTTTGTTTATTCTTGAGTTTTGGAAGTTTGGTTATTAAATGCCTTGAGGTAGTCTTTGGGTTAAATCTGCTTGGTGTTCTATAACCTTCTTGTACTTCAGTATTAATACCTTTCTCCAGATTTGGGAAGTGTTCTGTTATTGTCCCTTTAAATAAACTTTCTACCCCTATTTCCTTCTCTGCCTCCTCTTTAAGGCCGTTAACTCTTAGATTTCCCCCTTTGAGGCTATTTTTTAGGTCCTGTAGGTGTGCCTTCTTTTTAATTCTTTTTTGTTTTCTCTCCTCTATTTTCAAATAGCCTGTCTTCAAGCTCCCTAATTCTTTCTTCTTCTTGATCAATTCTGCTATTAAGAAACTCTGATGCAGTCTTCAGTATGTCCATTGCATTTTTCAGCTCTAGAATTTCTGCTTGATTCTTTTTAATTGTTTCTTTATTAAATTTATCTGATAGAATTCTGAATTCATTTTCGATGTTATCGTGAATTTCTTTGAATTTCCTCAAAACAGCCATTTTGAATTGTCTCTCTGAAAGGTCACGTATCTCTGTTTCTCTAGAATTGGTCCCTGGTGCCTTATTTAGTTCATTTAAGGAAGTCATGTTTTCCTGGCTGGTCTTTATGCTTGCAGATGTTCATCAGTGTCTGGGCATTGAAGAGTTAGGTGTTTATTGTAATCTTCACAGTCTGGGCATGTTTGTACCCCTTCTTCTTGGGAAGGCTTTCCAGATGTTCAAAAGGACTTGGGTGTAGTGATCTAAGCTATATCTGAGCTAGGGTGCACCCCAGGCCCAGCAACACTGTGGTTCTTGCTGACTTATAGAGGTACCGTCTTGGTGGTCTTGGATAAAGATCAGGAAGAATTCTCTGGATTACCTGGCAAAGACTCCCGTTCTCTTTCCTTATTTTCTTCCAAACATCGCTCTCTTTCTGTGCTGAGCCACCTGGATCTGGGAGTGGAATGACAAAGCATCCCTGTGGCCCCCACCACTGGAACTGCACTGGGTCAGACCTGAAGCCAGCATAGCACTGAGTCTCGACCATGGCCCACTGTAACCACTCCCTGGCTTGCGGGTGTGTTTCTTCAAGGCCCTAGGGCTCTACAATCCGCAGGTGGTGAAGCCAGCCAGGTTTGTGTCCTTCTCTTCAGGACAGCAAGTTCCCCCAGGCCCCAGGTGGGTCTGTAGGTGTGTCTAGGAGCCAGGGACTGGAGTCAAACACCTTAGAAATCTACCTAGTGTTCTGTTGTGCTGCAGCTGAGCTGACCTTCAACCCATTTGATGCAGTCCTACCCACTCTTCCCTCCCCTTTCCACAGACAGAGGATCCTTAACCCCCATGGCCACCATCACCAGAAGCCCATGGAGAATACTGCCAGGCTACCGTCAGTATTCACTTAAAGCCCAAGGGTTCTCCAGTCAGCTTGTGGTAAATGCTGCCAGGTCTGGGACTCATCCTTCAGAGAATTGGACTCCCTCCCCAATCCACAGCATCCCCATCCTGCTGTGGCTGAGCTGGTATCCAAGATGCAAGACAAAGGCCTCATTTCTCTTCCCTCTCTCCTCTGTCAAGCCAAAGAAAGGGATCACTTTTTGAGCCGTGAGCTGTGCTGCCTGGGGTTGGAGGAAGGGTGGTGCAAGCACTCCCTTGGGCACCCCAGCTCATGTCTCAGTAGGTTGCATGCCCCCCAAGTCTACTGGCTCCAAACCCAACACGGCACTAGGACTCTCTTAGGAATTGCAGTGCTTGTGGCCTAGACTGCCTTTCAAGTTTATTTAGGGCCCCAGAACACTTTAACCTGAGGTGACAAGACTAGTGGGAACTCGAGTTAGGACTGCTAGGATGGGCAGTTCCCCCCGGCAAGGGTTCATCTTAATGCTCCCTCCCTGGGAAGGCGACCACTGAGTTCAGCCAGATTTTGCTTTCTGCTGTGACAGGGCAGCACTGAGTTCACTGCAAAATCTCACAGACGCTGGACTGTCCCTCTCCCAAGTGCACAGGCTCTCTCTGTGCCACTTGGCTGCTGCTGGGTGGAGGGGCGTAGGTGGGAAAGGGTGGCATCAGCGATTCAAGATTTTCTTCCCTATCCTCTTCAGTGCCTCTCTCAGTGATACGAAGTTAAAACCAAACCAAGTACTGTGAGTGCTCACCTGATTCTTGGTTCTTATGAAGGTGATTTTTTTGGCATAGATAGTTGTTAAATTTAGTATTTCTGTGGGGAGAGGGACAATGGTGGAGCCTTCTATTTGGCCATCGTGCACTGCCCTTCCACCTGCATTCCATTTTCTTAAACTATTGAAAATTATCAGCTGTTCACTGTTTATCAACTTTCCCAAGTCTTGAATTAGAGCAACTAAATTGAAGAAAAGGTAGGGACAGAACTTCTTGAAGAACAAAAGCATGGTGGACAGTTGAACCAAGTATAAAATGCAGTTTTGGCTCTGCGTTTTCAGCTGCTTGGGATTTGAGGTTTATATGTAAACTTTAAATATGAAATACAAAATTTTAAATTTCAGAAACCATGGACCAAAATGATTGCATGAGGAGGGGACCTTGTGAAAGAAGGGTGTATATTTGAATTGGAAAATGAGGGTTTGGATTGGCGGAGGAGGATAGGGAGAAAAACACAGGGCAGGCAGATTAGCAGAGCCATGGGGAACTTGCCCATGGAACTAGCCTGGCTCAGGTGGAAGGTCTGGATTGAAAACAGAGTTACTTGTTTAGGTTGGGTCCTGTGAGATTAGGAAGGAACCTAATAACTAGTGCGTGTGTGTGGGTAGTTAGAAAAAGCAAGGAAGCTGTAGAAGTTAGGAGGCCTGTACCAGTAAGATTAGCTACAGAAGTAGTAAGTGGACTATAGAATAAAGTTTCACTTCTAAGGCAAACCATGGCATAGATGCCAAGGGAGACATTAAAATGGATTTGTGGATTTCAGACCATTGAGTGTGTTTGACACACTGAGTGTGTTAACTTTGAGAAGAGGCAGTTCAGTACTGGCAGTTAAAGCACAGACTAGACCCAGAAGACTTAGATTCACATCCAGGTTCCAAGTGTGCCTTTGACAAGTTAATTAACTTTTCTGTGCCCCAGTATTCTTGTGAAATGAGTATAGTAAAAGCCCCTAACTCACAAGATCTCCTCACATAACTTTGCTACTCAGTTTCCGCTTCTAAAATGAAGAGCACGTATCCATGGAATTTGAGAAGAGGGCACGATTGGTAGGAGGCCGGGTGGTGGTACAGAAAGAAAGAAAAGGAACTGACCATTTTGTGCCCCGTCCACCACCTCACTGGGTTCTGAGCTTCACAGGGATGAGACTTGCTTCATTGTATCCCAGCACCTGGCACTGTACGTGACATAATTGGCGCTCAAGAAATATTTATTGAATGACTAAATGCATTTTTATGTGTAAGTTTAAATATAAATTCAGAAAGCATTTTAATATATTTAGCTATGTATTTGTCTAACAATTTTGATTAATTTTTAACAACTAGAAATCATCTTATGAATCATAATTCAATCATAATTATCTGTGAAGTATTTGTGGTAATTTTCTTTTGTTTTACAGACCAGTTGGAATGCCAAAATGGAAAAGTCTACTTACATAATCCTAGTTCTGAAGAAACTATTACTTTAGTATCAATATCTGCTACAACATCACATTTTCATGCATCATTTTTTCAAAATAGGGTAAGTTTATCTGCTATACATGATCTTTCCTGAGTTTGTTCAGTGTATCAGGGGCTGAAATTAAGATGTCATCCAGGCTGAGTCCTTGTCCAGAGGCTCTGAGGGGAAATCACTTCCAAACTCATTAAAGCTGTTGAGAGAATTAGGTTCCTTGTGGTTGTAGAACTGAAACCCCTGTTCGGCTGCTGGCTCTTGGCCAGTGACCCCTCCCAGCAACTCAGGGCCTCCGGGTTCCTTCTCACAGGCCATCCATCTTCAAGCCAGCGACAGCGCATCTTTCCGCTGGCACTTTGTACCTCTCTGGCGTCCTCTTCTGCCTCCAGCAAGAAAACTCTGCTTTAAAGGGCTCCTGTCAGTGGGTCAGGACTCTCTGGATAGTCTCCCTTTTGATTAACTAAAAGGCAGCTGGTTGGGAGCCTTAATTACATCTTAGTCAGGGCCTCAGAGATTAGGATATGAAGTCTTGGGCTCCAATTTAAGGTTCTCCTTACCACAAATATCCTTTAAAATTTTATTTTTTATTTTCATAGGAAGTATGTAAACTTGTTATTAAAAACGTTTTCTCTGACCAAAAAAATAAAAATGGTTTCTTAAGTACATTTTAAATCTGAGAGAATACCTAAAGCTTTAATATATAGATTTCCAAAATAATTAACAAAATAACAAAGATCAGAGGGAAGTAAATGAGTGGAACCGAATTTCATCTTCCCAGAGTTTTCACTGACTCCTTTGAAGGGATGTGATTGAGTAACAAAGAAGAAACCTTTTTAACCATATAAGATATTGGTTGCTATATTTTTGTATCAATTATTTGATGTTTACATTTCTCCTTTCTAAAATCCTGTTTCATATGTTGTTGTTTACAGTAAAATAAAAAAGCATAACTTTTTCATTTAAAGGTATTTTGTAAACAAGGGACTAATCAGCATATTACTTTTGGTAATAAAAAGCTTAATTGTTTTATGATTCTTGTGGAAATACCCCTTTTCTAAATTATTTCTTAAAATAGCTTTCCCTTGAGTTATTCTTTGTTGTCTAAAAGATATTTTCACACTTGTTATAAAAGTGCTATTAATAATAGCCTCCAATAATATAATTCTAAGGCTGTGAGAGAACTGCGTATACACAGGCCGAGCTCCAGAGAGGTCTGCTCCAGTCGTGCAGCGAGTGACAGGAGCCAAGGTGAAGGTGTAGGTGTTCTATTATCATCCCCAGTGATTTGTATCATATTACACTTCAGTGAGTGGCCTGTACCTAATAGTTCCTATAGAGAAGTGTATTTATGTGTAATGAAACCATCCAGCTTTCAGGCATTGTCAGTATGCAGAGACAGGTTGGGTTAAAGGGCAAAATTGTGAAGTAAAAGTGGAATCAGTTCAAAAATAGTTCACAACTGCACTATACATTTTATTTCTAGCTTGTTAACTTTTTGCTAAGTCAAGCAATATTTTGTTGTTTCTGAACACTCCAAGCTTCACCTGTGTTAAAGGCCAGGGTTTTTACTTTTATCATTGCTATCATAGTACAGAGACTGGAACAAGAGTTGCAAACAGATTCTTAAACTGGGCTAGGTAAACAGTATAAATGAGGGAAGCAAGCCGAGTGGGATGAGGGGTGTCCTAGAGAACATGTGACCCATTCAAAGAGATCAGAGACCACTGGGCTCTGGCCAGTGGTTACCATGTAAGGAGTCTAAGCCCACGTGCAGTTCTGCTCATTTCCCAAGAAGAGTCAGAAATAAGAATTTTCATGTATGAGCCAAACAACATAAGCCAAAGGCTACTAACTTGACATTTCTGAACTAGACTCTCCTAGGGACTATTTCTATATATGAATGTTATGCAGAGAATAGTTTCTCTGGAAATTTTTTGTTGTTGTTGTTGAGACGGAGTCGCTCTTCACCCCAGCTGTGAGAGTAACGCTTCGCAGTGGTGCGGATCTCAGCTCACTGCAAGCTCGCCTCCCTGGGTTCCCGCCTTTTCCTGCTAGCTCCGGAGTAGGCTGGGGTAACGGATGCCCGCTACCTCGGCCCGGGCTACGTTTTTGTTTTTTTTTTTTTTTTTTTTTTTTTTTTTTTGAGACGGAGGTCTTGCTCTGTCGCCAGCTGGAAGGTGCAGTGGGCCGGATCTCAGCTCACTGCATCTCTGCCTCCTGGGTTTATGCCATTCTCTCCTCAGCTCCGCAGTAGCTGACTACAGGCCACCGCCACCTCGCCCGGCTATTTTTGTTATTTTTTTAGTAGAACAGGATTTCACTGTGTTCGCCAGGATCGGAGTCCTCGTCTCCTGACTCGTGAGTCCGGCCGTCTGATCGGAGCCCATATTTTTATCGAAGCAGAGGTTTCACGTGTTAGCCCAGGATGGTTGATTCCTGACTCGTGATCGCCCGTCTCAGCCTCCCAAAGTGCTGGGATTACAGGCTTGAGCCACCGCGCCCGGCTATCTCTCTGGAAATTTTTTAAAAGATAAACTAAATGTATAGGTAATTAAGGAACAGGTTAACCAATCTGTTTTGTGCTGTCAGGTGATGGAATTAAACAATAAAAATAATTACACCTATCGAAATCCACATTTAAATACTCAAGATTTAGCTCAAAGGAGATAGCCAAAAGCTTTACTCTCTCCTCTTATCCTTTTTTCTTCTTGCTTTCCATCTTTTTTTCCCTACAGTAAGACACTGACTTAAGAAGCTCGAGAAGTAGAGGGGAGAGATGGAATGAACTCTTGGGGGAAGAAATAACCTATTTCCTCTCCACTTCAGCTTTATGCCAACAATAAGAGCCTTGGGGAAAGATGAATAGAGTTTCTTATGTCGAGGAGAGCAAAATCTTTCTGTATGTTTACTCTAATTGCCTTTGTCATGCTCAGAATTCTTAGTCAGGTCTTATTTCTTTGACAATAAAACATTGTCTATAACTCAGAGTTTTTAGTTACTGTTATCATCTCTACCGTAACCAAAAAGTAGGAAATACAGAAGAAACTAATTATTTTAAATTATTTTTCAAACCAAGTTTTACATAATTGTATTTTAATCCGCACATGCAAGTAATCTTGTTAAGGTTTTGATTTTAAGACCACCTGAAAATCAAAAAGAATAGGAATACTAAGAGAGGTACGGGATGTGGTTGTGTAACGATTTATTTCTCTGTATATAAGTTTTTGTAATTATCTATAATTATCTGTAGATTGAATATGATTATCTAATCAATTATAATTTAAAATTACATAGTAGACTGCATTTAGGCCATTCATCTTTCATGGCCATATCATATATAGGCCATAAAATATGCAAGATATGTTTTGCATCAGAAAATGCAGATTTTTATAATAATATTCTAACAAGTCCAATTGTGGAAATGGTGTGCCTTACACACAATAGGAAACAATAATGTTTTCTTTATTGACTAGAACCTTTTGATTAATTAAATTTTCAGGTAAACTGAACATCAGGATACACTTTGTTTCAGTCTGTGACTAAAATTAAAATGTTATAGTTCACTTATTTTGGTATACTTAATGATCAGTCTCTTCTCATGGGTTGAAGGGGCATTAATAAAAATTAATGATTATTTTAATTAGATATAGAAGGACATTGTTCTGTTGATTCCATGCATGGTACTGGGAATTGAACGAAATGCGATGGAGCGGTAGTATGGAATATTATGCAGATAATAAAGAGAATGAAATAGGTCTCTATAGATCTGCAGTAATATACATGACATGCTAATATGTAAGAAAAGCGTATTGTAGAGTCGAATATAATGCCTTTTTTTTTTCCCCCCCGAGACAGGGTCTTTCTCTGTTGCCCAGGCTGGAATGCAGTGGCATGATCTCAGCTCACTGCGACCTCTGCCTCCCAGTTCAAGCAATGCTTGTGCCTCAGCCTCCCCAGTAGCTGGGACTACAGGCACCTGCTACCACACCTGGTTAATTTTTGTATTTTTTAGTAGAGATGGGGTTTTGCCATGTTGGCCAGGCTGGTCTCAAACTCCCAGCCTCAAGCAATCTGCCTACCTTGGCCTCCCAAAGTGCCGGGATGACAGGCATGACCCATCGCACCCGGCCTATAATGCCATTTTTATAAAAAGCAAAAAATCTGTGTATATTTATTTGGGTATATTAATAAGAGCCAGAATAAAGCTCAGATTGATTTGCCAGGTTAACTGGATAACCTAATAATGGTGAGAATGGAGGAAATTTGAGGGTATTAGCTTTTTATTCAGTCATCTTTGCTCTGTATCACTAAGTAAAATCAACTCTTGTTACTTTTGTAGTTTAAAACATGTAAGAAAATGTAAATTTAAAATAGTTTTGCTGCCCCACCTATGTGGAAAGAAGGAATTAATTTAACAAATATTAATGAAGTGTCTACTTAAGTGCCAGGCACTTTTATCAGTGAAAACAGAGATGCTTATCATACATACTCTGGGGAGTTCGGGTAAAGTCAGCAGCAGAGGGAAGGCAAGCATGATAAATAAGTAAATTTTATACGATCTCAGAAGATGTTACAAGGTCAGAAGAAGAGTATAAGATCAGAGGCTTAGGTGTGCACAGGGAAGGGTGTAAGATCAGAGGCTTAGGTGTGCACAGGGAAGAGTATGAGATCAGAGGCGTAGGTGTGAACAGGGAAGAGTGTGAGATCAGAAACTTAGGCGTGCCATTTTCAATAGGGTGGTCAGGGTAGGCTTTATTCAGAAGGTGACATTGGAACGAAGACTCAAAGGGGTGAGGTGGGACTGTTTGGTGGAAAGTGAAACATGGAAGAAAAGCATTCTAGCAGGAAGGACCAGGCAGCACAAAGGCTCCATTGTTGAAAGCAGGCCTGGTGTTCAAAGACAGCTAGACCAGAGTGAGCACAGATGAGAGGAGAAGTAAGGGGGCAGACCGTGAAGGGCCTTACAAGCTGTGGTTTGACTTGACTCTTTTTCCTGAATGACATGGAAAGCCATCAAAGGGTTTTGAACAGAGGAATGAAATTGTAGCTTTAGGTTTTAAAAGGATCATTGTTCATCAAAAGTAGGACAAGGGACACCAGTCATATTGGCTGTTGCCATACTCCAGGGTAAGAAGATGATTAGATGATTACTCTGACCAGAGTGATACACGGAAGAGGTGAAGAAAGGAGTTGGACTTGGGATACAGGGATACCTTGGAGATATTATGGGTTCAGTTCCAGACCACTGCAGTAAGCCAGTCACAGAATTTTTTTGTTTCCCCATATGTATCAAAGTTATGTTTATACTGTGGCCTATTAAGTGCAGTAGCATTGTGTCTAAAAAATTTACATACCTTAATTTCAAAAATACTTTATTGCTAAAAACTGATGATGATCCTGCCAGCCTTCTGCAAGTCATAGTCTTTATGCTGGTGGAGGGCCTTGCCTCAGTGTTGACAGCCACTGACTGATCAGGGTAGTGGTTGCTGAAGGTTGGGATGGCCATGACAGTTGCTTAAAATAAGACAACAGTGAAGAGTGCAGCATGCATTGATTCTTCTTTTCACAAAAGATTTCTCCGTAGCGTGCAATGCTGTTAAATAGCATTTTACCCACAGTAGAACTTCTTTCAAAATCGGAGTCAATCCTTTCAAACCCTGCCTTTAAGTTTATGTAGTATTCTAAATTCTTTACTGTCATGTCAACATATTCACAGCATCTTCACTAGGAGTAGATTTCATCTCAAGAAGCCACTTTTTTTGCTCATCCCTAAGAAACAACTCCTCTGTTCACGTTTTATCATGGGATTGCAACAGTTCATTCACAGCTATAGATGCCACTTCTAATTCTTTTCTCTTGCTGTTTCTCTCACATCTACAGTGACTTTTCCACTGAAGTCTTGAGCCCTTCAGAGTCATCCAAAAGGGTTGGAATTAACTTCTTCCAACCTCCTGTTGTTGACATTTTAACCTCCTCCCATGGATCACAAATGTTATTCCCCCTCCCCCGCCAAGACAGAGTCTCGCTCTGTCACCCAGGCTGGAGTGGACTGGCACAATCTTGGCTCGCTGCAGCCTCTGCCTCCCAGGTTCAAGCAATTCTCCTGCCTCAGCCTCCTAAGTAGCTGGGATTACAGGCCCACTCTACCACTCCCAGCTAATTTTTTTTTTTTTTTTAAATAGAGACAGGTTTCACCATGTTGGCGAGGCTGGTCTCGAACTCCTGACTCAGGTGATCCACCTCCCTTAGCCTCCCAAAGTGCTGGGATTACAGACTTAAGCCACTGTGGCCAGCTACAAATGTTCGTAATGGCATTTAGAATGGTGACTCCTTTCCAGGAGGTTTTCAATGGACTTTGCCCAGATCCATCAGAGGACTCACCCTTTGTGGCAGCTATAGCTTTAAGAAATGTATTT
>NW_016805255.1:572657-576506 GCF_001698545.2 Rhinopithecus bieti | reverse complement strand
ACCACATAGTCTTCATACTGTAGCTATATATCAAGTGTTGTGATTGGTTGGAATGATTCCTCCTACTTTCTTTTTAAAAACAGCTTTATTGAAGTATAATTGATATATATATATATATTTTTTTGAGACGGAGTCTCGCTCTGCCACCCAGGCTGGAGTGCAGTGGCCGGATCTCAGCTCACTGCAAGCTCCGCCTCCCGGGTTTACGCCATTCTCCTGCCTCAGCCTCCCGAGTAGCTGGGACTACAGGCGCCCGCCTCGTCGCCCGGCTAGTTTTTTTTTGTATTTTTAAGTAGAGACAGGGTTTCACCGTATTAGCCAGGATGGTCTCGATCTCCTGACCTCGTGATCCGCCCGTCTCGGCCTCCCAAAGTGCTGGGATTACAGGCTTGAGCCACCGCGCCCGGCCAAGAAATGTATTTCTTAAATAACAAGACTTGCAGCTTGAAGTTACTCCTTGATCCTTGGCTGAAGAATGGATGTTGTGTTAGCAGGTGTGAAAACAACTGCATCTTCTTGTACATTTTCATCAGAGCTCCTTGGTGACCAGTTGCCTTGTCACTGAGCAGTAATATTTGGAAAGAAATCTTTTTTCTGAGCATTAGGTCTCAACAGTGGGATTTAAATATTCAATAAACCTTGTTATAAATAGATGTGCTGTTATCTAGGCCTTGTCCATTTATGGAGCACAGGTAGAGTAGATTTAGCACAACTCTTAAGGTCTCTAGAATTTTCAGAATGGCAGATGAGCACTGGCTTCAACTTAAAGTCACTAGCTGTGTTAGTCCCTAATAAGAGAGTCAACCTGTCCTTTGAAGCTTTGAAGCCAGGCACTGACTTGTCCTCTTTCGATGGCATCTTCCAACAGAAGGCTGTTTCATCTACATGGAAAATTTGTTGTTTAGTGTGGCCGTGTTCATCAGTGATCTTAGCTAGATCTTCTGGATAACTTACTGCAACTTGGACATCAGCATTTAATGCTTCACCTTGCACTTTTATGTGACGGAGCTGGCTTCTTTTCTTAAACCTCATGAATGGATCTCTTTTAGCTTCCACCTGTTCTGCAGCTTCCTCCCCTCTGTCAGTCTTCACAGAATTAAAGAGAGTCAGGGCCTTGCTCTGGATTAGGCTTTGGCTTAAGAGAATGCTGTGGCAAGGACAGGCGTGGTGGCTCATGCCTGTAGTCCCAGCACTGTGGGAGGCTGAGGCAGGTGGATCACCTGAGGTCAGGAGTTCAAAACCAACCTGGCCAACATGGTGAAACCCATCTCTACTAAAAATACAAAAATTGGTTGTGGTGGTGTGCACCTGTAATCTCAGTTACTCAGGAGGCTGAGGCACAAGAATCGCTTGAACCCAGAAGGCGGAGATTGCAGTGAGCCAAGACCACACCATTGCACTCCAGCCTAGGCATCAAGCGAAACTCCATCTCAAAAAAAAAAAAAAAAAAAAAAGAGAGAATGCTTTGGCTGCTTAGCGCTTCCATCCAGACCACTAAAGCTTTCTCCCTATCAGCAGTAAGGCAGTTTTCCTTCTTTTACCAGGTGTGTGTTCACTGGAGTAGCATTTTTAACTTCCTTCAACAACTTTTCCTTTGCATTCACAGCTTGGCTGTTTGGCACTAAAGGCCTAGCTTTGAGCCTCTCTTGGCTTTCAACATGTCTTCCTCACTAACCTTATCATTTCCAGCTTTTGGTTTAAAGTGAGAGATGTGCAACTCTTCCTTTTACTCGAACACTTACAGGCCATTGTAGGGCTACTACTTGGCCTAATTGTAATATTATTGTATATCAGGAATAGGGAAACTTAAGGAGAGAAAAGGAGTTGGGAGAACAGTGGTTGGTGGAGCAATGAGAACACACATAACGTTTTTCATTTTAAGCTTGCCATCTTATATGGGCATAGTTTGTGGTGCCTTAAAACAATTTCAGTAGCAACATCAAAGATCACAGATCATGCAGATGTAATAATAATGAAAAATTTGGAAATACTGCAGGATCGCCAAAATGTGACACAGAGATACAAAGTGAGTACATGCTGTTGGAAAAATGGCACTGGTAGACTTGCTTGATGCAGGGTTGCAAAACAGCAGTACCTGCGAAGTGCAGTAAAGCGAAGCATAATAAAATGAGATATGCCTGTATGTTTTGAAGATACACCCAACAGGATTTCCTGATGTGGGATTTGAGAGAAAGAGAAGAGTCAAAATTGACTCTAGAGTTTTGTCCTGAACTCTAGTCCTCAGCTAGAAGGACAAAGTTGCAGTCAGCTGAATTGAAGAAGGCAGAGGGTAGAGCAGGTTTTGGAGGTGCAACCGGTAATTCAATTTGGACGTGTTAGATTTCAGGTATCTCCTAGATATCCAAGAGGAGGTGGCAAGTAGGCAGTTAGTATATGAGTTTGGTATATGAGGACTAGACTAGAAATAGAGATTTAGGAGTCACTAGTGTAGATATGAAGCCATGGATCTGGGTAAGATCACCAAGGAAAGAAAAAGCCCAGGGACTGAGCTGTGGTACAGTGCTGACTTGGGAAAATTACAGTTTCTTAGTGATATTACTAGAAACTCAGATCTCCTATCTGTCAGCTATATACTAGATGTCCAGTTCCAATAGTGGCAGAAAACTGCACTAAAAATTAAACAATCCATGGTGATTTTCCTAACTCTTTGGAGTTTAGATGGGCCTTAAAAGGGTATTGTTTGAATAGAGACATTTTTAAATCAAATTAAGTTCCCATAAACACTTTAAAGGACACCGGTTTTCCTCTGGATACGTTTTCCATCATACACATAGGCTTCAGGAATCTCCTCATTGACACTAGAACTGGTCTTGGGTGGGAATGCCATAATTCTATAACTGTCACTTTTTTTAGAGAACATTTCAGATTTTTTTAGGTGGATACACAGCATTTATTGTACTAACTTTGCTACTTTTTTTTTCTTTCAACTTTTAAGTTCAGCGATACATGTGCAGGATGTGCAGGTTCGTTACATAGGTAGATTTTTTTTCACGTTTCTTTATATCGGAAACTGAGACCCACGTTACAGTCAAGGGCACCTTACCGTCACGGTCAGCCTGGATTAAGGGTGTGTTTTCCCAGAGAGAATGGCACTGGTGGTCTCAACTCTACCAAGGAAACATTAAATTTTCTGCTTGATTAGACCACTGATAGGGATTCAGACCACACACCTCCATGAGTACTGATACATAGTGCAAATTTTAAGAGGAAGTTAGTTTTTCTCCCTTCCTGTGGTGCCCAGAATGAGTCACATAAGTTTTCTTCACTGCCCCTTTCTGTGGCTTGGGTTTGTACTTGTCATCCTCACTCCTTGTTTTATTTGAGGATCTGTTAAGTCTGCATTTTTTAACATTCTCTTGTTCTTCTTTTTTTTATTCTTGGTATGGTATAAAACATCGGTATTACAGGCACTGGCATCTTAGATGGGAAAACGATATTGTCATTTTTTGTTTTGTTTTGTTTTGTTCATATTGCCAGAGAGTCCTCTCTGTGTCTCTCAGTGTCAGTTCTGTGAATCCTTACATTGTCAGAGGGAGTTAGGAAGGTGATGAAAGGGTGACCAGTCATATGATTCTGTGGAATTAAATTCACGACAATATAAAACGTGTGGGTGGACTGCCTGAACTCAGTGATATTATCCACTTCGTTTCAAGATTTTGTTGTTTTAAAGTTAATTTGGCTTTAATCTTGCCCACCAACAGTTAAACCTAGACATTCAATTATTTGTTCTTACTCCAAGGGAACATGAACACTGAGACCCTCATACAAAAAGGTCCAGGCTAAAATATGCTTGAGTGAGTCCACAACCCTTGTGGATTCACCCAAGTA
>NW_016805255.1:467390-572389 GCF_001698545.2 Rhinopithecus bieti | reverse complement strand
TATATATATATGTGTGTGTGTGTGTATCTACACACACACACACTGATATATTTAATATATATTCTATATGTATTTGTTTTTAAGTTACAATATACTTGCAGTAAAATTCACCCTTTTAGTATATAGTTCTGAGTTTTGACAAACCCATAAGGTCGTATAATCAACAACTTGGTCAACTCAAACCACTGAGTGTAGCCTATTCCAGAAGATTGTATTAATAGAACCATGTAGCATATAGCATTTTTAGTCTGGCTTCTTTCTTTTAGCATAATGCGTTTCATATTGGTTGGTGTAGCAGGCTGTATCAGTTATTTGTACCACTTTATTATTATGGAATAGTATTTCATTGGCTGGCAGTGTCACTGTGTGTTTATTCATTCACCAGTTGAAGACTTTTGGGGTGTTTCCAGTTTGGAGTTATTATTTAAACCCACTGTAAATATTTACATACAGATTTTAACAGTTTTTTTTTTTTTTATAACAACTGTACCCGTTTGTATTCCCATGAGAAACATGTGAGAGTTTCGGTTGCCCCACGTTGCTATTAGCACGCTGTATTCTGAGGTTTGTGTGTTCTGTGATGCGAGTCATTCAGCTCGGTGTACAGTATTAGGCCATTTTTATTTTAACCTGCGTTCTCCAGTGAAAATTGATGTTGAGCATCTTTTTATTTGCCATCTATATGTTTTCTTTGGTGAAGTGTCTGTTCAGTTCTTTTGCCTGTTTTTTAAGTTGAGTTGTTTGTGTTTTCACTGAGTTCATGAGAGTTCCTTTTGTGTTCAGGATACAAGTCTTTCTTGTGATACGTGATTTGCAAGTCTTTTCTTCCAGTTTGTGTCATACCTTTTCCTTCTATATCTTTGAAAGAGCAGAAGTTTATAATGTTCATGGTGTCCAGTTTATCAAATTGTTCTTTTATGGGTCATGCTTTGGTAGTTGTAGCTAGGAAATCTTTGCCTAATCCAAAGTCACAAAGATTTTCTCCATTTTTTTCTTTCCTAGAAGTACAGCCGGCCCTCTGCAGCCATGAGCTTCTTATCCATGGATCTAGTCAACTGCAGGTCAAAACTATTTGAGGAAAAAAAAAAAATAGTGCTTCCGTACTGAACAAGACTTTTCTTGTCTATACATGTTCAGACAAATAATACGGTATAAACTATTCACATAGCATTTACATTGTATTAAGTATTACAAGTAATGTAGAGATTATTTCAAGTTTCCCCGGGAGATACGTGCATGGCCAGGAGGATAGGCATAGGTTATATGCAAATGCTGCTTTGTTTGATAGCAGAGAGTTCAGCATCCACAGATGCTGGAATCTGCATGAAGTCCTGGAGCCAATCCCACAGATACTGAGGGACAACCATCATAGTTTTAGATTTTAGATTTAGATCTACAGTCCATTTTTAGCTGCTGTTTGTTTATGGTATAAGATATGGATTGAGGATTGTTTTGATTTGTTTTGCATATGGATATTCGTTTGTGCCTAGGCTATCCGTTGAAAAAGACTGTCCGTTGAAAAGACTATCCTTTTCATTGAAATCCCACTGTATTTTTGTTGAAAGTCAGTTGACCTTGTGTATGTGTGAGTCTGGTTTTGGACTCTTCACTATGTTCTAATACGTTCTAATAGACTCTGAAATACCTGTCATTTCACCAGCCCATACTGTTTTGATAACTGTGGCTTTATATTAATTCTTAGAATTAGACACTATGACTCCTCCAATTTTGATTTTCTGTTTCAGAATTTCCTTGGCTTTTCTTACTTCCTTTCTTTATCATGTAAATTTTAGAATCAGCCTATCAGTTTCTTTAAAAAAAAAAAAATCTGAGATTTTATCATGTTCTTTTGAATTAACTTTAAATGTACAGAAAAGTAATACTTTCCATATATTCCTCACTCTAACATTCTTCTGATGTTAACATCTTATATAATCATAGTACAATTTTCAAACCGGGAAACTAGCATTAATATGATACCATTAACTAAAGAATTTTTATGAATTTCATCAGTTTTTCTATCAATGTACTGCCTTTTCTGTTTTAGGATCCTATTTCACATTGCATTTAGTTGTTACTTTTCCTTAGACTGAAATTTTGGTTCCACTTGCATTGGATATGTAAATCCATGTCAGGAGAACTAACATCTAATATTGAGTCTTCTAACCCATGAACACAGTATTTCCATTTATGTGTCTTCTTCGGTTACTTTCAGTAATGTTTTATAGTTTTCAGCTCACAGAACTTGCACATTATTAGATTTATACCTCAGTATTTCTTTGTGCGTGTGTTATCCTAAATAGTATGTTTTTAAAAATTAGAATTTCATTTGTTCATTGCTGGTATATGGAGATACGATTGATCATTATATGTTGACCTTGATTCCCATGACTTTTAAAACTCTTTTAGGAGCATTTTATAGGGATTTTCGGTACGGAAAGCCATGTTATCTGAATAAAACTGATTTTCTTCTGTACTAATGTGTAATGCCTTTTATTTATTTATTTATTTTTCATGCTTCTTTGCACTTTGTTTTTGTTTTTTTTGAGATCAAGTCTCACTCTGTCAATGGGCTGGAGTACAGTGGCGCAATCTCTGCTCACTGCAACCTCTGCCTCCCGGTTCAAGCGATTCTCCTGCCTCAGCCCCCTGAGTAGCTGGGACTACAGGCGCGTGCCACCACACCCAGCTAATTTTTGTAATTTTAGTAGAGACGGGGTTTCATCATGTTGGCCAGGCTGGTCTCAATCTCTTGACCTTGTGATCCACCCACCTCAGCTTCCCAAAGTGCTGGGATTACAGGCGTGAGCCACCGCTCCTGGCCCTCTTTGCACTTCTGATACAGTGTTAAATAGCTGTCATAAGAGAGGGCATCCTTGCCTTGTTTTAAATTTTGGAGGAAAAGCATTCAGTCATTCACCATTAAATACTATGGTAGCTCCTAGGGCAGGAGTGTCCAATCTTTGCTTACCTGGGGCACACTGGAAGAAGAATTGTCTTGGGCCACACGTAAAATACACTAATGATAGCTGATGAGCTAAAAAAAAAAAAAACCACACAGAAACTTAATGTTTTAAGAAAGTTTGCGAATTTGCGTTGGGCCCATTTCAAGCTATCCTGGGCTTCATGCAGCCCATGGACCACAAAATGGACAAGCTTCTTTAGGGTTTTTGCAGATGTTCTTTATAATACTGAGGGAGTTCTCTTCTATTGACTTAGTTTACTGAGATTTTTAATCATGAATCGATACTAAATTTTGTCAAATTACATGCTGCTATTGAGATGATCTTGTGCTTTTTCTTTAGTCTGTTAAGTAAATTACATTGATTTGATTTTTGAATGTTGAACTAGAATTGCATTTCCAAGATGATAAAAACTACTTGGTTGCCGGTTGTCAGTTGTACCCTTTAGTCATTAAGGAGAATTTACAAAACAAATGAAACCCAATTCAGCTACTTAACCTAGGAATGGAGCCCTGGCTGAAGACTGCTCTCTGCCATTTTAGAAGCAAGAAGAAACTCAAACTCACCTTTTTTGTTGGAGGTGAGCTGAAACTCCAGAAAGGAGTTACCTGCCTTTTATCAGTATGGAAGCAAGACAACTTGCCTTCACTGTTGGAAGCAAGCAAAACTCCATAAAAGAAGTTGTACAGCAAAATAAACTTTAGATGTCAACCAAATTTGGGGATATTAGGGATTCTCTTGAGGGAGGGGATCCCCCAGGCCTCAGCAAATTGTCTCATTGGTTTGAGCAGTAAGGATAGATCAAGTTGGTATCAAGCACTGACAGGAGATTTGTCAAAGATCAGGGGCACCTCCACTCAATCCCTGTGGTTACTAATTGTGAACCCAAAATATCTGAGACAGGGCTCAGTCAATTTAAAAAGTTTATTTTGCCAAGGTTACAGCCATGCCTGTCACACAGCCTCAGGGGGGTCCTGATGATATGTGCCCAAGGCGGTTGGGGCACAGCTTGTTTTTATGCATTTTAGGGAGGCATACTACATAAGTCAACACATGTTAGATTTATATCGGTTTGATCTGAGTGGGCAAGACAGCTTAAGTGAGGGGCTTCCAGGTCATAGGGAGGTTTAAACATATTCTTTTTAATTAATTTGTTTATGTTTGATATGGGGTCTCACTGTGTCACCCAGGCTGGAGTGCAGTGGTGTGATCTTGGCTCACTGCAACCTCTGCCCACTGAGCTCAAGTGATGCTACCTCTTCAGTGTCTCAAGTAGCTAGGACCACAGACGCCTGCCACCATGCCTGGCTAAGTTTTTTGTATTTTTTTTTTTCGGTGGAGGCTGGGTTTCACCATGTTGCCCAGACTGGTCTGGAACTCCTGAGCTCAAGGGATCCACCCTCCTCGGCATCCTAAAGTGCTGGCATTACAGGCTTGAGCAACCACACTCGCCAGGTTTAAGCACATTACAGTTGGTAGTTGGTTAGAAGAGATCAGCAGTAGAAAGGAGTGGCTGAGTCAAGATGAAGGGTTGTGGGGACCAAAGTTTTATTGTGTAGAAGAAGCCTCCAGGTAGCAGGCTTCAGAGGAAATAGATTGTAAATGTTTCTTTTCAGACCTAATGTTTGTGTTAATGTTAATGCTGGAGGTATATAATGAGTCATGTGTAATCCCCTCTTCCACAATGCCAGAACTAGATGTTCTGATTAACTCGGAAGTGTTCTTGGCCCAGAGGAGGAGTTCATTCAGATGGTAGGGGAGGGTCTTAGAATTTCATATTTGGTTTACATTTACCAAGTTTTTCACCAAAACTAAAAGTTGCTAAGAGTTAGGATTGTTCCATGTTGTTGAGACTACTTAAGAAACAGTTTTACATCCAAGGTGTTTTGGAAAAAGGTAATATGGCAAATTTGGTAGGGGCAGGTTTGTTTAGAGGGTTACAGGATTGTTTTAAGCCGAAGGTTTGAGCGAGTTGTGAAAGGTTTGTAAAACATTTAATATTGTAAAAGAAATTCTGTGTGTGTGCATATTGGCTAATACTAAAAAAGTATTCTTATTTTTCATAAATTGAACATTAAAAAAGCACAACATGGAAAAAAAAAAACCAACTACTTGGTCAAGATGTGTTACCCATTTTATATCTTGCCTCGATTCAGTTTCCCATTACTTTGTAGAAAGTTGTGTTTCTATGTTTATGAAGGATATTGGCTTATAGTTTTTAAGTCTTTGTGTGGTCCTGATATCAGGGTAATGCTGAATTGCAAATGTTCTCTCCTGTGTGTTGGAAAGTTTATGTAACGTAGGTATTCTTTCTTTCTTAAATGGTTGGTAGGGAATTCATTTCCACGAGTTAAATCGTTTAAGCTCGGGCTTTTCTTGGTGGGAAGATTTTAAACAACAAATTAAATTTTAACTGTGTACAGGACTATTTCAGTTTGAATGAGCTTTGGCAGATTGTGTCATATCTAGCTGACTGTCAAATAATGTGTCCATTTCTCCTAGCTGTTAAATTTATGGGCATAATAGAGTTGCTTGTAATACTCCTTTATCATTCTTTCTGTGTGTAAAGGGTGTGCAGTGATATCTACATTTTAGTTCCTTATATTTTGACTTCTCCCTTTTATCACAGTCACTCTTTGTAGGGTTTTATCCATTTTACGGAGTTTTGAGCACCAGCTTCAGTTTTATTGATTTTTTTTTTTTTTTTTTGCTACTTTCTGTTTTCTGTTTCATTAATTTTTGCTCTATTTTCTTTCCTTTTGCTTACTCTGGGTTTAATTTATTCTTTTTCTAGTGTCTCAAAACAGAAATGTAGATTATTGATGTGAAACATTTCTGTTCCAAATAAGCATGTAATGCTATAAATTTTCCTCCAAGTATTGCTTTACTTGCAACCTACAGATTTTAATATTGTGCTTTCATTTCTAGTCAATTCAAAATATTTTATAATTTCTCTTGTTGCTACTTACTTCCCCCGTGGCTAATTTTAGAAACATGTTGTTTAATTTCAGACTATTCGAGGGTTTGCCAGATGTCTTTCTGTTGCTAATTTCTGGCTCCGGTGTGAATAGCACCAGTATCTACAGTTTGCAGGCTTTTTGTGCTCCGGTGCATGTTTACACAGTCAGCCTCTAGCCATGTGTAAACATGTTAGCTGCATTTTTAGCTGACACTCCTGTATAATAGCCTCATCTTCTTCCCTTCCCTGCCCAGGGTGAGCCAGTATTCCCATTCCGTCCATCCTTGCAAGTGCTTGCCTTTCCTACAGTTTTGGACTAGTTGATAATCTCACTCTGTGATGGGTTCAAGAAAAGTCGTGAATTATTGTAATTATTCTTTTGTTGCATTATATTACAGTAATGTAGTGCAACAAAAGAATAATTACAAAAATTCACAACTTGTAAATTATTCTTTTGTTGGTGGTAATGTAGGAGACATACTCTGTCTAGACATCTTTCTTCAGACTAAGGTGAAGCCAGAGTCCTACTACCATGTATTTTGAGCTATAATTTAGGTAGCATTTTAGAATTCTAGCCATAGAGGCAGAATGAGACAGGTTGATGGCTTTACATATTAAAATGTATTTTAAGGCTTTGTTGCAGGGTGCAGAACCGCAATTTCAGTCTCTTGAACGTGGGAGTAGCCCTATTGTTTTGTGGTAATAACATTTTACTTAACTAACTATAGTGACCTTCTCAATTTGCAGAAAGTAACAGGAGTGAGTTCCTGTACATACATTCACCCCCTGCCTTCTTTCCTATTTAAGTTGCCGGGACATTTTGTTTCTTGTGTGGATGGAAGGCAAATTTCAGAAGGTTGAGGCCTGGGCTTATTCTTTAGGCTAAAACAAGTCACTGCTTAGTAGTACAGTAGTATATCTATATGAAAAGCTCAGCTTTAATGCAACCTATATCTGATTTTTGATCATGAAACAGCCTGTAATTAGGTACTTCATGCCAGGCTAGGGATTGTTAAATGAACAGAATCTAGGAGACCATCTGTTGTTCAAGGCTGTGGCTCTAATGGACAAAGGATGTGTGACCGTAGACATTCAATATGGAAGACATCTTTTTAATTCTTTTCCATTGCTAACTTAAAGCTTAAACTTTTAAAGGAAAATCTAGTTTATGGAAATGATTCTAAGATACTTATTTCAGGAACTTGAGCTGTATCATTTTTTTTCTTGTTATGAATTTAACTTTATTTATTTTCTGTTTCAGAAAATTCTTCCAGGAGGAAATACATCGTTTGATGTAGTTTTTCTTGCAAGAGTAGTAGGAAATGTAGAAAATACTTTATTTATTAATACATCTAATCATGGGGTATTTACTTACCAGGTAAGAGCCAGAATTAAAACTTATTTTATACAATATGATTATTACCTCTGCCTTATATGCCAGCCTTTTAAGAACTCAGGAACTCAGAGGATAACAGAAAATGTAGGAGTTTAGACTTAGAGCATTGTTATACTTACAGTGACTATCTCTATTCAAATCAGACTGAACAGGTGATTTTAAAGCGACAGCTAAAGTGTTAATAATCTAAGATTGGTTGACAATAGTGAAAAGTATTTTCATACTGACTTACACGTTCTTGTTTAATTTTTACTTTTACACACTTATGAAGCACGCTTGATAATAGTGTCAAGATTAAAACATATGTGCCTACTTTAGTAAGTTTTTTTTATAAACTTATTTTTACATAGAATTTTGGTTTAGGTCATTAAGGAAAGTTAATGTATGTAGGAGTCACATAGTAAATCTTTTTGTATATCAGCTATTATTCTGTTTGTGAATCAAGATTTTTGTATATCAAGACTATTAAGGCTGGGTATGGTAGTTCACACATGTAATCCCAGCACTATGGGAGGCCAAGGTGGGAGGATCACTTGAAGCCAAGAGTTCAAGACCAGCCTGGGCAACAAAGCAAGACCTCATCTCTACAAAAAACATTTTTAAAAATTAACTGGGCACAGTGGTGAGCACTTGTAGCCTCAGCTACTCAGGAGGCTAAAGTGAGAGGATCACTTGAGCTCAAGAGTTCAAGGCCACGGTGAACTATGATTACACCACTGTACTCCACCCTGGGTGACAGATCAAGACCACATCTCTAAAAGAAAAAAAAAAAACAAAGATTCTTAACAATAATTGCTCATATTTGTCCAGCAGTGTACTATACATGCCCTACTGTATGTATGTTTTTTTTTTTTTGGAGTCTCACTCTGTCGCCCAGCCTGGAATGCAGTGGTATGATCTCGACTCACTGCAAGCTCCGCCTCCCGGGTTCACACCATTCTCCTGCCTCAGCCTCCCAAGTACCTGGGACTACACGCACCCACCACCAAGCCCGGCTAACTGTTTTGTGTTTTTAGTAGAGACAGGGTTTCACTATGGTCTTGATCTCCTGACCTCGTGATCTGCCCGCCTCGGCCTCCCAAAGTGCTGGGATTACAGGCTTGAGCCACCGCGCCTGGCCCGGGATTTTTAAAAAAAATCTTTAATTGGTATCCAGTCGAATGTCTCCAGTACTACGATATAAGTTTCATGAGACCCAGCACATTATCTGTTTTTTTACTGTTGAATTGTTCACTATTGTATATGTGCCTAGCACCTCATAGACACTTAATAAATAGCAATATATTAATAATATCATTTGAATTACTGGTTTACCCTGCTTAGTCATCCTAGGGCCATCCCATGTGGGAATGAGCTGGGTCTAGGCTTGGTATTTGAGAAGTTACCTGGGCGGTGGATCCATCTTCTGATGGCTGGGGTCAGGAAATCTTTTGACTCCCTATTTTCTTCTTTTGTCTATTGCATGCCTTCTTGAAGGACTATTATTCGATTTCTAATACATTAAAGAAATCATTCTAAATTCACACACATGGTAAATCAAATATGTAGCCAAATCATGTACAGAAACAACATTTGTGGGGTTTTTTTTTAAATAAAGGGATTGTTAATATTTTTCCATATAAATTAGATTTGCCAGTCTCCCTAGATCAGTTATAACTAAAATATTAATTTTAAAACAACTAAAATTGCATTTTTTTCCCTCCACCGAAACAGGTATTTGGTGTTGGAGTTCCAAATCCATATCGATTGAGGCCATTCCTTGGGGCCAGAGTCCCTGTGAATAGTAGTTTCTCACCTATAATAAACATCCACAACCCTCACAGTGAGCCTTTACAGGTGAGTTTATGATGCTGATTTTGAATCAGCTTCATTTTGGTGGGAATTAATGTCTTAGCATGAAATCTCAGTTTGTTACAGTTTCCAAGACTATTTAAAATGATAGGGTTTTATAGGTATATTGAAGAGGGGTATTACTTTTAGTACAGCTTGCTGTAGTCTGAATTTTGGAATACAGTGGTCTGGATTTTGAATTTTGGAATCATTTTTAAAATAACTGTGGCTTCTCTGGTGTTATAGTTTAGGCAGCTCTGCATTTAAAGAAGAGTTTTTAGCTACACAAGGCTGCTTTTTTTTTTCCTGCATTTCAACACCTTCTGGCCCAATATCCATGTTGTTTAAAACAGTTCAAGTTTATTTCTGGAAATACAGTTTTGGTGATGGCAGCCTAGAAATTAAAATCCAGGGAAAGAGTAATATAGAATTATGATTAAAAGCAAACTTGTTTTTTATTTTAAAAATTCAACTTCTTGTCTTCCCTAATCTTCTAGTAGTAATTGTTTTCAAGTGTGAAATTCCTCCTCACCAGCTCCTTGTCTCTTTCACAGTGGGAGTGGCCAGTGTCATTCCTTCAGAGATTTTCTGAAATGTATACCTTACATCCTAGGGACTTAACTGTGTGACATGTGCAACCTCTCTGGCTTCTAGTGGTGGTGTCTGTGTTAAAAGTAGATGTGAATGCTTTCTAGAATAGTCCAGGGTGCCAGAGTTCTTTCGGACCAACACTGAAGGACTTAAAGCAGCTTGAAAATGACAGGTGGAGGAAAACTACTGTATCTTGTGGTAAGTGTAGGGCTTTGGCAACTAAAATGGTTGTCCCAGACCACCCTGGTATAACTGTTTGTAAACAAAGGAAGAGGAAATGAGAAAGAACCAGGGGACGTGTTCAGAGCCTGCATAGTGAAATGCTTAGAAATGATAAGTGAAAGCAGCAAGAAAGAAATCGCTCCCCAACACTTGGCAACATCTGGATGAAGATAGCTACTGATAAAAGTACTCTGCCCCAGTTTTAATTTTTGTAGCTGGATGTCTGCATCACAGAAAAACCTGCTCTTATGTCCTGCTTTTCAGGTGGAAAGTATTCCCTCTTATCCTCACTATCCTGTCGTTTACGTCCTTTTGATACTTTAGGTAATGGTGTAGTTTCCCTGTTCTGGCCGTTATTACAAAGCTATATAGAAATGTCCGAAATTCTTGCTGCTTTTTTTCCTTTAAAAAAAAAAAAAAAAAGGCTGGGCACGGTGGTTCATGCCTGTAATCCCAGTACTTTGGGAGGCCGAGGCGGGTGGATCACGAGGTCAGGAGATCAAGACCATAGTGAAACCCTGTCTCTACTAAAAACACAAAACAGCCGGGCTTGGTGGTGGGTGCATGTAGTCCCAGGTACTTGGGAGGCTGAGGCAGGAGAATGGTGTGAACCCGGGAGGCGGAGCTTGCAGTGAGTCGAGATCATACCACTGCACTCCAGGCTGGGCGACAGAGTGAGACTCCAAAAAAAAAAAAAAGACGGGGTTCAGGGTCTCACTCTGTCACTCAAGCTGGAGTGCAGTGGCATGATCATGGTTTAGTACAGCCTTGAACTCCTGGCCTCAAGCATTCCTCCTGCCTTAGCTTCCCAAGTACTGAGATGAGAGGCGTGAGCCACTGTGCCTGACCTCTTACTCCGGTAGACCCGGCTGCATGAGTTGCCTGCTCTGCCGTAGAAGGGCTGTTCCAGAGTGTTCCAAGGCTGCTGCCTCATTGTGGTGGCCACACCACAAGGATGGAGCTTGCAGGACTCAACAGATGTTGGTCAGTCTGCAATTGCTGGAGTCGCCTTGCAGTCTGTACCTTTTCTCCTCAGCCTTTGGAGTTATCAAGCTATCGCCCAGCACAATGATCACTTTGAATTCAATTCATGTAGTCTTTTTCCAGTTAAAACATTTTAATTCAAGATTTACACAAGAGAGCAAATGGAACACCAAAGCTGCTCTCTTAAACACAAATATAGATTGTTTACCTAGGAAGACATTCTTAACCTCGTAGTCCGGTGTTTTTCTGTGTCACTAGTCTTGTCAATATTATAATAAGAAAATACTGTAAAATGAGAAAATGCATATGATTTGTTGATTATACAACATAAACACATGAGTATGTTCTCAGGAAAAAAATATTAACAATTCAAACATGAGTGAAACAAAAACATCCCTTTTAACTTCCTGCTTCCCAGTCTAGCTGTCCAGCAGAACTTTCCGTGATGATGGAATAGTTCTTTCCCTGCTCTGTCCAAAAGAGTGGCTGCTAGCTACGTGTGACTGTTGAGCTCTTTAATTCTGCTAGGGTGGCCGAAATGTTATTTCAACTAATTTAAATGTAAATAACCACATGTAGCTGATAGCTATTGCATAGACAGCACAGTTGCAGTCCAGGCCCTTCCTCATGGACACCACTTTTGCCACCTTGTATGTGTCATTCTAGACCTTTCTGTGTGCATGCAAGCATGCGGGCACAGAAACATTTATTGTGAGAATTTGTTTACACATAATATATTCTGTATATAATGCTTGGCTTCCTTTTTTTCCTAAACTATACTAAATTAGAACAAATAGCACTGGACTAAAAATAATGTGTCAGGTTCCTAGTTTTAATGTAATTATTTCTTGGACTTTGTACTTTAGGCTTTTTCTGTCTCTATTTCTTTATTCATTTTCTCTGTTATCAGTAGGTGACCTTTTAATCTTCTGGGGTTTTTTTGTTTGTTTGTTTGTTTGTTTGTTTTCCAGGCACGGCTGGAGTGCAGTGGTGCAGTCTTGGCTCACTGCAGTCTCGACCTCCCAGGCTCAAGCAATCCTCTCACCTCAGTCTCCTGAGTAGTTGAGACTACAGGTGCACGCCACCACACCTGGCTAATGTTTTTTATTTTTTTTGCAGAGACAGAGTCTCACTATGTTGCCCAGGCTGGACTGCAACTCCTGGGCTCAATTTAGCACCACCACCTTGGCCTCCCAAAGTACCAGGATTATAGGCATGAGCCACTGTGCCTGGTCTAATCTTCTGTTTTTAAGCATTGTTATACTTGTTTGCTTGATACCTGGAAAGATTAATGAAATAATATGTGATGTTTTCTGGTTTTCCAGTCGTCCTATCATTTAAGGTGCTATTATTAATACAATAAGCACTATAGATGAGCACTGTAATAAATCAGGAGGCAAGAAATAATACAATCTACAGCTTATCAGTCTTTTGTAAATGCATTACTTTTACAGCAGCAACTCCCCAGCCCCTACCAAAAAACAAACAAACAAAAAAAACCTTTTAAGGGGCCAGGCAGGTTGGCTCATGCCTGTAATCCCAGGACTTTGGGAGGCCAAGGCGGGTGGATCACAAGGTCAGGAGCTCAAGACCAGCCTGGCCAACATGGTGAAACCCCATCTCTACGAAAAATACAAAAATTAGCTGGGCGTGGAGGCGTGTGCTTGTAATCCCAGCTACTCAGGAGGCTGAGGCAGGAGAATCGCTTGAACCCAGGAGGCAGAGCTTGCAGTGAGCCGAGATCACACCACTGCAGTCCAGCCTGGGCGACAGAGACTCCGTCTCAAAAAAACAAAAAATCTTTAAGCTTATACTGAAGAATTGCCATTTTTCTTGCTTTTTTCTTTTTTGTTCACTCCTGGAGGACTTCTTGTGATGAAACAAGTGAACGTTTTCCACCCCTTCTCATAGCTTCACCCCAAATGTAATTGAATTAAATGTATGTTTTCTTTTAAGAGCTAGAGTTAACTTACCTTTAAAGAAAAGTCTCCTGTCTTATGACCCATTTTGTTTGTATATATTTACCCAAAAGCAAGGAAGGCAGATGTCCGCACCAATACTTGTACTCAGTATCCACAGCAGCTTTCTCTATAATGGCCAGACATTGGAAACCACTCAAATGTCCTTTCAGTGTGTGTATTGAAAAACTGCAATGTAGTTATCAAATAGAAGTGAACTATTAATGCATAAACAATGTGGTAGACCCCAAAATAATTACACTGAGCAAAAGAAGCCAGACACAAGAGTATATATGCTATTATTCCATTTACATAAAACTCCAGAAAACATGAGCTAGTCTGAAGTGATAGCAGATCAGTGGTTGCCTAGAAAAATAAGAAGGGACGGAGAAGGATGAATGGATTGCACAAAGCATGAGGAAGCTTTTGGTGATAATGGATATATTTAATATCTTAATTACAGTGATGGTTTTATGCCCAAACACATACGTCAGGATTCATCAGGTTGTATACTTTAAATAGGTGTTATTTATTTTACATCAGTGATAATAAAGCTGTTTTTTAAAAAATCATAAGCTTAAGCATAAGCCACAGAAATATGTTTGCTTCCAGTAGAAACCACATATTTTCATGTTCCACTAGAGTTGTATATATCTCAAAATAATATTTACACTCTTCACCATTTCACAGTTATGGTAGATCCACTGCTGGATCTTGTTATAAATGTATGGATAAAGAAGCACTTTATGTTACTATAAGAAAACAAAATTTATGTTTCCAAAACTTGGTAATTTTATAAATTATTCCCTTTGGGAAAAAAAAAAAGTATCCTGTTACTTCTAAAATCTGGTCTCTGGAACAACTATTATACTTACACTGTTTCTAAGTAAAATTTTCTAAGTTACCTTAATTAAAAATACCACTATTGCTTACACATACAGAGCACTAAATTTAGTGATACGATACATATCCTACATTTGTATCTTTAAATGTTTTTGAATGTTTTGTGATAAACAATTAGGATGTCAGAATTATTTCTCTGTAATAGCAATCACGTGCTTTGAGAATATGACTTTGAACTTAGCCATCGTGTGCTCTTTTGCCCCAGGTTGTAGAAATGTACTCTAGTGGAGGAGACCTTCACCTAGAACTCCCAACGGGTCAACAAGGAGGTACCAGAAAACTGTGGGTGAGTTGTAACCTGGTTTTCTCTTGTGTGTGCTCCCATGAAACCAATTATTCTTAAACTGGAAAATACTTAACTCCTTATAGGCTGAACAAATATGGATGACTTCTCTTTAATCATTGTCTTAATGTTAGTTTATGTCAAGTATATATGAAAATTGGAGGAGAGCGTGAGGAAGGAATATAAGTAGTAATTTTTGGAAAGGGCAGCAAATAAAATTGGTGGGAGTTCTACCCCACTACATGGAAAGTAACTTCAGCTATTCTTTCTCAGAATTATATGGGTAAAGTTTTCTTTGAGTATGATAATTTATGATGTGCTTTACACATAAAAAAAAGTAAAGGATTAAAAAAATGTCGGAAGGATTCGTTATGGTTTTGTTTTGTTTTTGAAGGTAAGTAATTGAACGTTCATATTCACCGTTGGTAAAGGAGGTGGCACTTGCAGAGGGAACCTAGGCAAGCACCTGTGATGACTTAGAAAATTTTTAATTCTTGAAGGTGATCTATGTTCACCCTCAATATTGTTGAATATTTAACAATATTAACCAAATTAAAGATATGTAAGAGAACCTTATTTGTAAAGGTTCTTGCCATGTGAGAGTTTTAAAAATGTTTACATGCTTTAATCCAAGAGGGAGAAGGCAATCGTGGTCAATTCAGTTCCATACGCAGGTCACTCAGATCACTGCTCATCTCTAATTGGAGGAACACAAATTTTACCACCAGGAATAAGGTTTGAGAATCAGAGTTTCTTTATTAACTGCTGTTACACACACACAGCCTCTTGATTCTGTCTTCTGACCAGTCTTGACCAGGGAAGAGATGTGGAGATTACATTTTTAGGGTGTTAATATAAACATTTAGAAACAAATTTATCAGCCACTAATTTGGTTAATTCTCAGAATATAGAAACACACTAGCAAAAAGAAATATGCAATGGACAGTTTATTTATGTCCTTTCACAAAAATGTTTCACCTTGAAATTATGGTGTTTGAGTGAAAAATCATTTATAAAGCAATGCTTCGGAGGATTAAATTCAGACTACTGAATCTGTATATATTATTATTCTAGACAGAATAAGAACTTCCTGTGAAATATAATTGGTATATAATAAATAGAGAATTCAGATTTTTAAATAGTCAAGAATGATAATGAATGATAACAGAATAGCATAATGTTTTTATAGTCCTAGTGGCTGCAAAAAAAGGTACAGTAATTCTTATTCCTACAAACTTAGACTGAGAAAAAAGCCAACGGGCTGTGACCTCACCTCCAGCCTATTTCAGTGTATATGAGAAAACCGCAGAGACCAAAGCAACTCCCTAGAGTTGGGGAGTGGATGGTCCATCCCTCCGATCCTAGGAGGGTTCCAATCTCCTGTTTTCTGCTTTGGGACTAAAAAGAGCATAGGGATAAGTGAAGGCCCACTAAGCTCTAGAATACAGGAATCTCCTAAAATATGCTGAAAGGTTTGTGCAGAGAAGAAATTCCAGTAGTCCCCAGGGAGCCGTGTTGTTCTAAAACCAGGAAAGAGATTACCCCTCAGAATGTTTTTTCCAGTAAGTCTTCCTTTTAGTATATAAATGTTCTCTGATTACAGGACTGAAAATGTGTGCTGTCTTACATGAATGCGGTTGGTAAACTGTGGATTTCCTAGAGAAGCTTTGCATTGTTAGGTTTTCCAGGAAAGAGCAGTGTAAGCCCTGCTGGTTATCATTTATGGAGGTTCTTGTGGACTTCTAGAAAAGTATTTTCCTCTGATGGTGACATTTCTGTTGGTTAAATTTCAAGACTGAGTTATATACACAAACACCACGAACTAGAATGTTAAAAAATAACTGGTTTTGTAGATTAGTTTTACCTTTTAATGGGCCTTTTGTAACTGACAATTTGTTTTCAGATCATTTGACTTCTTTTACTTTGCCTACTTTTAATATCATATTTAATAGATTCACAGCAGCACATTTTTCACATTTTAAAGTTCTCCAGAAATGGAGTGTGTGTTACATATTGGTTTAATTAGCAATGCATTTTGTATTAATAGGTATATAAAATACTCATCTTTCAGTCAGTGTCATCCAGTTCAATAAACTGTGGTGGTTTTGCTCCATTACGAACGCTGTGCTACATTATGGTCTGTTAACTTGTCAGGAAATTCCTCCTTATGAAACCAAGGGAGTGATGAGAGCCAGTTTTTCATCTAGAGAAGCAGATAATCACACAGCCTTCATAAGAATAAAGACCAATGCTTCAGATAGCACAGAGTTTATCATTCTTCCTGTTGAGGTTGAAGTGACAACAGGTTAGTAGAAAACTGATGAAATCAAAAGTTGTTTTGTTTTCAGTGTAGCTTACTCTGGCAAAGTGAACAATAATTGTTGACTTTTCTTTTTTCCAAGCTCCTGGAATTTATTCCTCAACTGAAATGTTAGATTTTGGTACACTAAGAACACAAGGTAAAAAAATCTTTTAAAAGAGTCTTTATGGAGTTGTTGTTCTTTATTTTTTTAAATCCCTGTATTCAGTGCTCTACTATACTTTGTAATTCAGCTTTAACATTATTTCGCAGTGGGTTGCATGATCTTGTACAAATCTTTTCAGACTCAGTGCATTTACCAATTTATACCCCATTTCTCTGAGGGGTGGGTGGCATTGCTTACCAGGTTGGAAAACAAGGCCATGGGATAATTTAAGTCATCTAAATGGAAGATTGAGGCAGAAAGTAGTTTTCTAGTTTCTTAATCCAGTTGCTCATGGATTCAGTTATGCTCAATGTTGATTTTTACTTCTGGATTTTGTTTAGATGTGAGTTTATTAAATTACATTATGACAAAATGTTAAAAGCTTGTCACAGCTGTTCAGAAAATTCAAATTCTACAATTAAAACAACCAAGTAAAGAATTTTACTAAGGAAAACTAAGAGTACTTGTAATTTGGGATGTATATGGACTATATATATAATAAAATGTAGTTAAGATAAACCACATCTTTAAAAGTTAGATTTGCTTTTAATATATTTTTACATTGTAAATTGTTAATTTGCTTCATTATGTTTTGCTGAAAAGCTAAAAGATTAGTAATATCTGAGTTCACTAAAAAAATAATATTTTGGAGGCTGGGCATGATGGCTCATGCCTATAATCCCAGCACTTTGGGAGGTGGAGGCAGTCAGGTCACCTGAGGCCAGGAGTTCAAGACCAGACTGGCCAACATGATGAGACCGCATCTCTACTAAAAAAAAGTACAGAAGTCTGCTGGGCATGGTGGTACATGCCTGTAATCCCAGCTACTCAGGAGGCTGAGGTGGGAGGATCGTTTGAATGCTAGAGACTGAGGTTGCAGTCAGCCAAGAATGCGCCACTGTACTCCAGCCTTGGTGACAGAGCAAGATTCTGTCTCATTAAAAAAAAAAAAAAGTGTATATTTTGGGGTTTTCAAAAATCTGGTTTAAGAGGGAACAGTTCTTATAATACACAATGTCCTTATGAGTAAAGCAATTACCACCTAATGTTTCTTTTTATTAATGTTATTGTCATTGTATTTCACAAATTGATAGCTTCAATTTGATGTCTTACAAGGTAAAGATTCTAACTTGGTTTAAAACACATCTTTTTTAAGAAATATTTCTTTTCCTCAATTTTAACAGATCTACCGAAAAAGGTTTTAAACCTTCATTTAATTAAATTCGGGGAACAAAAGATGTACCAATAACAGTAAGTTTTACTTCTTTTCTTTTTTTCTAATTTATATATTCTTTGTTTTCAAATGTATTACAAAGTTAAAATAATTAAACCCTTACTCTAAAAGAATTCTATTTTGTGATGACCTGGTAACATTTTGGTTCTAAGTGTGATGTGAGAAACCAGTTCCGCCCCAGCCACCCAGATTTTAAGGATAAGAGAGAAATAGGCAGTCTTTTCAAAGTAAGTTTGAACCAAGTTCATGAGTTTCTTATACAGGCACAGTCATATAAAAGGCCTGTTCTGATAGATCCTAAAATCTGTGGGCCATGTGGAAAGAAAAACAGGTTATAAGGATTTTATCAGATTTGGTTGTTGGAGTTAAGGTATGGGCAGGAAAGAGGAAAAAGAGTCAGATGAATTGGGAAGAAAATAAGCAAAAAAAAAAATGTTGTAGGTAGTGGTAAAGTGCTGTTAACACTTGTCGCAGGCTTCCTAACTAGCAGTTACTGAACTGCCATAGACAGCATATTATGAACTATAAACTATAAACTCCCTCACACATATGTACCGAGTAAGTTACTTTTAGGCCATATAGTGGATTTGAGGTGCCGTTAGATCGCTTTAGGGAAAAAGGGGATATCTAAGTTTTGCCTTGGCCCACAACCTCTCTCTCTGATGAGGTCCCTAACATATATACATAGGGAATCATTATATAGGAAAATAGAACATTTTTACTATAATTTGTGCTGATACCAGAAACTCCTGTGAACTGATAAAATGAGATATAGATCATGTGGGCTTGAGATTTAAGGGACCTTTGTCCATCGATGGCCATACCCAGATTTTCTCACCAGCTGGTGGAGTAGACCAAAGAGAGAAGAATACACAAACCCCAGCGAGGAAGCAAGAGATGGTCTTCCCAGGTAACCACGTTCCGATGCACAGTGACCTTCCTCACCAGTGGGATCGGGGTGCAGGCAGCATCCTCATATCTGACCTAGCATTTCTCCCAATGTGATTTGGGGATTTGATGGAAAAGTACCTTTACTAAGCCCGAGCAAACCAGCTTAACTTTTTACATACAATGAATGGACTAAAATATCTTTTTCAATGAACATTTTATAGAAAAATGAAATTGGCAATTAACCCGAAGAATGTGAAGAACTAGTATTCAGTTCACTTATGACATGGCATTAAATAGGCCCCTGTTTGTCCTTTTTCTTATTTACTAAGGAGTTTTTGGATACATTGTAGGTGAACATTTTTCCTCTTACTGAGTCAGGCACTAGGCTGGTGCTGTTATGTAGTAAATGTATTACTTTAATACCTGTAAGGTGCAGTGGTCCTAGTTTTCTAAATAGGAAAACTGAGAGCTTTTTTTTTTTTCCTGGAAGTGACTTACACAACTATAAAAAATGCAAAAATAGGCCAGGCATGGTGGCCTCACACCTGTAATCCCAGCACTTTGGGAGGCTGAGGCGGGTGGATCACCTGAGGTCAGGAGTTCAAGACCGGCCTGGCCAACATGGCGAAACCCTGTCTCTACTAAAAATACAAAAATTAGCCAGGCATGGTGGCACGCGCCTGTAGTACCAGCTACTCAAGCTGAGGCAGGAGAATTGCCTGAACCTCAGAGGTGGAGGTTGCAGTGAGCCAAGATCGCGCAACTGTGTTCCAGCCTGGGTAACAGAGCAAGACTCTGTCTCAAAAAAAAAAAAAAGTAAAAGGTATATGAAACATGAAAGTATTATTATACAGTGCCACTTAGCAATCACATATTTATGAATGTATCATTTTAATTGCACAGTCAATATTTCTGTTAAAAACCTATATATATCTATTAATATAATACATCTGTACCTACCTATGTGTATCTTTTATAATATCCAAAGCCCAAACTCTGCCAGTGTTTTGGTGGTTTGCTATTTCCTCTTTCATTCACCCATTCAATAAACATTTAATGAGCATCAACTATATGCCAGCTGCTATGCTGACTGAGAATACAGCAGTGGATCAGACCACCGGAGTTCCCTACCCCATGGAGCTCACTGCTAATCAGGGCTTCCTGGAACTCTGGGAGATACTTAGATTTTATTCTAAGTGTAATGGGAAATTAGTATAGGATTTTAAACAGCAGAGTGATTTATCTGATTTATGTGTTGTAAAAGGTCACTGTAGCTACCTTGTGGAGAGTGAACTTACAGACATGGAAGGACAGAAAGCAAAGGAGACCACTTGGGATCTGATGGAGCGGTCAGCCTGAGAAATGATGGTGGCTTAGACGTCCCGCCTTATCAGCTGTGGGGCAAGCCCACCCACCGTGGAAACTGAGTTTTCTGAGCTCTTCTTAAGTTTTTTTCTGTGTGTTTCAGCATTTTCTGCATAATTCACCAGGCTTAGACTGATGGCTGTTTAGAAGGGTTCCTGCCTCCTTCTGTTTCACAAACATAGAATTTTTAGGATTTGCTAAGCAGTGCTAGAAGCTGGAGATTTTTTTTTTTTTTTTTTTAATGCCCCTTCAGGGAATTCATTCTCTTTCTAAATATGGGATTACTAAAGCAAGCAATTCCAAATATAAGTTTCTCACCTGCTAACAGACAGGATGCCCAGGTCCAAACTCTCCTAATATGTCTGTAATGCAACTTTGAGAAAATGGCTTTCTTCAGCATTTACAAAACATGAGTGCTATATAAATGATGGAATAAGTTTGCCTGAGATGTCTTCAGAGGAATGTTTGGATGAGGTTTCCCTTGGTAATGGACAAATTGGAATCCAAGTGGTCTCCTTTGCTTTCTGTCCTTCCATGTCTGTAAGCATATCAGCTTGACATATGCTTTAGTGAATTGGTACACACATTATTAGAAATACAATGTTAAATGCTGAAAGGTTATTTCCCTTGTTTGCTCAAGTGCTTTTATAAGCAATTTTAGAATGTTCCAGACCCTTGAATTTCACTTGAGGGTTACTGAGCTTTAGTTGGGTCTGAATGTTGTGAGAAAAGCCTAGAACTCTATTTAGAACATATGCAAGCTTGTGAGCTGCCTTTCCTGGGAAACTTGCAGTAGTGTTTCCACTTCTTGATTATCTGTGAGTCAGCAGTAGTCACTAATATAAAACAGGTTGTTTGTATAAGTATGCTTACTACAAGGTGATGATTGTGTGTTAGTTCTCATTTAAAGCCACACCAGAATGGGCCAGCTCCTTAAATGTTTTGTCTTGGGTTTGTTTGTTTGCTTTGTTTTTGTTTCCTTGGAAAATGGGTTTTAACAATTTGGGTTTCTTTTTACTGATAATGAGTGAACAATTCAGACCATTTATATAAAACATGAGTTTTCAGTTGAATATTTCTTTGTTATTACTGCAGCATATTTTAAGGTAGCAATACTAATGTAAAGTTTTTATCTGGTAAGAAAAATCTTAAAGTGGTGTGTTTCATATGAAAAAAATTCATCAGCTATTTTAAGTTCTTACTACTTACAGTGACTATATTTTAACAAACATCCTTGCTTAGCTATTTCTGGCTTGGTGGTGTACAGGCTGATAACACTCAAAAAATGTTGTGCTTGTTACTGATGAACTCCCACTTCTAGCCTTTAAGCATATTGAAAAATGGTCAGACCTTCATTGTATATCCAGAGTTAGTTCCTTCCGGTGGGTTCTTGGTCTCGCTGACTTAAAGAATGAAGCCATGTACCTTCACGGTGAGTGTTACAGCTCTTAAAGGTGGTGCGGACCCAAAGAGTGAGCAGCAGCAAGATTTATTGTGAAGAGTGAAAGAACAAGGTTTCCACAGTGTGGAAGGGGACCCAAGCAGGTTGCCTCTGCTGACTCAGGTGGCTAGCTTTTATTCCCTTATTTGGCCCCACCTGCGTCCTGCTGTTTGGTCCATTTTACAGAGCACTGATTGGTCCATTTGACAGAGTGCTGATTGGTCCATTTTACAGAGTACTGATTGGTGCATTTACAATCCTTTAGCTAGACAGTGTGCGCTGATTGGTGCGTTTTTGTGGAGTGCTGATTGGTGCATTTACAATCCTTTAGCTAGACACAGAGCACTGATTGGTGCATTTACAGTCCTCTAGACAGAAAAGGTCTCCAAGTCCCTACTCAATCCAGGAAGTCCATCTGTCTTCACCACTCAATCCCCCATCTAAATAGAACACATCAACTGCTGTTGGGAATTGGACAATGACCGTTCTAGCAACTTCCTGCTGGATAGGGGCAAAGAAGGGACCCTACAGTGGTAGTGTCCTCCAGAGGGGAACTCTCTAGGCCCGCCAAGGGGCCAGTGGGTCGATCCGGGGGTCCTCGGTAGAAGTTGTTATTTGAGCTCATTTGGGGTTCCATTTATAAGACCATCTGTAGCTTGATGGCCTCGATCCTAGAAGAAACACATTTGACAAGGAGGTTAAAAATACAGGGCCCAAAGCGAGTAATAGCAAGATGGCTGTCACAGGACCTAGAAAGGGGAGAAGCCATGTCACCTAACTCCAGAGGTTGGTATAAGAGTTTGAAAGGCATCATCTGATTTCAGAAGCCTTGTCCTGTAAACATGGGGCAGCATCTCATACTATCCCCAACTGCTTAGTGTAAAAAACACTCTTCCCCTAGGAAGTTACAAAGTCCTCCTTTCTCAGCAATGAGGAGGTCTAGGCCTCGGCGGTTTTCGAGAGTCACTGCTGCCAAAGAGTCTATTTGGGATTGTAGAGTAAGGATAGATTTTGTTACTTCTTGCAAACTGTCTGAGAAGTCCTTTGAGAGTTTTTGGTAGTAGGGTAATAAAATAGATAAACCTGCTATTCCGGTTCCTGTAGCGGTGGACATTTCTGTAAGTAGGGGTATTAGTTGTATGACCCTGCGCTGAGGGACTTGAGCTTTGAGGGGCACTGATTTCCATAAGATTAGAAGTTAGGATATTACATGTTACACTGTTAACTTTTAGCAAACTTTACTTTTATTGAAAGCCTTGTAAGATTGGGATTTAAAAAATTTTTTTGCTGTTAATAAAACCTCGTCCAGTCCATATTAACTTGGAATTGGTATAGATGGCTCCTTCCTAATTTTGTAAGTACTGTAAGGTTTGGCTGAGTGCAAACAGCTCGCAAGTTTGAGCGAACAATTATTAGGCAGTTTTTCTAACTGCTTCCACAAGAGTTCCCTTATCACTTACTGAATACCCATTGTGTCTTTTTCCCTTAATCGCTTGGGAGGAACCATCCATCTCCTGTCCTGAAGGGAGCTTCTCCTAGATCTGGTCTGACCTTTGTATGGTAATTGGTAAAGATTTAGATCTCCTGTTAGGAAGCCTGCTGGTTTAAGGATTTTTGATAGGAAGGCTGCGGGTTGTCAGTGGCCTCAGTGCTTTTGTGGTACGTCCTTACTTACATGGACAACAAGGTGGTGTTGGAGTGTTACAGGGTTACAGAGAAGACCTTCAATTATCAATTGTAGGTTTTAAATTTACCTTGGCTTTTAAAGGAATGCGGTTCACTTTCTTCTTTACTACTCCATTTCTTTTTCTTTCTCTTTGACTTCTTTTTTGTCTCTCTCTCTTACTCCTTCTGACTTCCTCTTTGTCTGTCTCTTCCTCTCTCTCTTTTTGTCTCTTTCTTTCTCTCTGACTCCTTCTTTGTCTCTGTCTCTTCCTCTCTCTCTTCCTCTCTCTCTCTGATTTTCTGTCTCTCTCTTTACTTTCTGCTGGTCTTTCCATGCCTCTGCCAGCCACTTATGCTACTGTTCTGCCCTCTCCCCCCCCCTTTTGATGGCTTCAGCAGTGTGAGACTGCCGCCTCTTTGGGTTTTTGTATTGTGTGTAGTAACTCTATAATTTCCTTGTGGTGTTTAATGGGGGTTCCCCCAAAGGTTAGGAATTCCCTTTCTTTCCATATTGCAGCATGGGCATGTAGGATTAGATAAGCATACTTGCTATCTGTATACACATTTATTCTTTTTCCCTTCCCCGGTTTTAAGGCTCTGGTAAGTGCCACTAGTTCTGCTAACTGGGCACTGGTTCCTGGGGGAAGAGGCTTACTTTCAAGTAAGGTTGCATCGCTATGGCATAACCTGCCCTTCATATCCAATTTTCCACAAATGAACTTCCATTGATGTATAGGTTAAGGTCAGGATTAGCTAAGGAGACTTCTAAGAGACCATCTCGGGTGGCATAAGTCTGGACTAGAATTTGTTGGCACTCACTCTCAATTGGTTCCCCATCCTCTGGGAGAAAAGTGGCAGGTTGAGGGCCACACACGTACGTATTTGAAGCACCGGTCCCTCAAGGAGTAGCGCCTGCTATCTAGGCAGTTGTCTTTGATAGCCATAAACCTCCTTTGGCACCTAGTATGCCATTTATATCATGAGTAGTCCAGACAGTGAGATCCTTTCCTTGTATTATTTTGATAGCCTCTGACACTAAGACAGCCACTGCCACAACTACCCTTAAGCAGTGAGGCCAGTCTTTTGCTACTACATCAGTTTTCTTACTTAGGTGTGCCACTGGTTATGGGGTTTTCCCGCGAGTCTGAGTAAGGACTCCAAGAGCTATCCCTGCTCTCTCTGTGACATATAAAGAGAAGTTTTGTTCTGTGAGAAGGCTTAAAGCTGGAGCTTGTACTAGGGCCTGCTTTAAGGTTTTGAAGGCGGTTTCTGCCCCTGGTTCCCATTGTACTAGATGAGTATTTGCCCTCTGAGTCTCCTTGATTAGCGTATAGAGTGGCCTAGCCATCTCGCTGTATCCGGGGATCCATAGTTGGCAAAAGCCGGTGATTCCAAGGAACCCCCATAACTGTTTTAATTTCTTAGGGCGAGGATAAGCCAGTATAGACTGTATTCGATCCCTGCTGAGGGCCCTGGTCCCTATGGCTAAGATTAGGCCTAGATATTTGACCTGCTCTAGGCAGAGCTGGACCTTCGACCTAGACGCCTTGTACACTTGATTAGCTAGAAAGTTCAAGAGATCTAGAGTAGCCTGCTGGCATGAGGCTTCCAAACTGGTAGCCAAAAGCAAATCATCCACATACTGAAGGACCAGAGTGCCTGGACTTGAGAAGTGGCCTAGATCTTGGGCCAGTGCCTGACCAAACAGATGAGGGCCATCCCTAAACCCGTGGGGCAAGACCATCCACAAAGTTGGGACATGTGGTCTGTGGGATCCTCAAAGGCAAAGAGAAACTGGGAGTCAGAGTACAGGGGAATACAGAAGACGGCATCCTTGAGGTCCAGAACCGTGAACCATTCTGCTTCCTCTGGTATTTGAGAGAGCAGGATGTAGGGGTTTGGTACAGCTGGATATAGAGGAACTACTGCCTCATTGATGAGTCTAAGATCTTGCACTAGTCTCCACTGACCATTTGGTTTTTGTACTCCTAGAATTGGGGTGTTGCGGGGACAGCTGCATTTCCTTACTAAGCCTCGAGCTTTTACATGTTTAATAATATCCTATAATCCTTTATGAGCTTCAGGCCTTAAGGGATATTGCCTTTGATAAGGAAAAGTCATGGGGTCTTTCAGCCTGATTTGGACTGGGCGGGCATTTTTTGCCTTTCGAAATTGTCCTTCCAGTGCCCAGACTTCAGGGGTGATTCCCTCCTCAAGTAGGGGACAACACATTGGTAACTTGTTCCCCATATTCATGTAGATAGTAGCTCCAGTTGTGGCTAATATATCCCTCCCTAATAAGGGTGTGAGACTTTCAGGTATAACAAGAAAGACATGTGAAAAGAGCAAAGTCTCCCAATTACAACTGAGGAGGTGGGAGAAATACCTGGTTACAGGCCGTCCCAGGATTCCTTGGATGGTAACAGACCTTGAGGACAGTCGTCCAGGACAGGAGATTAACACTGAGAAGGTCGCGCCAGTGTCCAGGAGAAAGTCAATTTCCTGGCCCTCAATGGTTAAACGTACCCAGGGCTCAGTGAGGGTGATGGCATGAGCTAGCGCTTGCCCCAGGCTTGCCTCAGTCCTGTTGTTGGATCATCTGGTTGGGGACTTCTGGCCCAGAGAAACTTTGCCCTCTGGGGCAGTGTGCCTTCCAGTGATTGCCTCGGCATAGTGGACATGGGTGAGGGAGTGGCTTGTTTCTCGTTGGACAATCTTTTTTGAAGGGTCCTTGTAAACCACACTGATAACAAGCCCTACCAGGTGATTGGCCTGCTCCAGTTTCTGTCCTCTCTGAACCACCAAGGTTTGTTTGTCTGAGGGGCATGACTAAGGCTGCTGCTGCCTTTCTCTGAGCTCGCTTTTCCTTTGGGGCCTGTTCCTCTCGGTCCCTATTGTAGAACACCGAGGTTGCCAGGTTTAATAATGCCTCCAGATTTTGTTCAGGGCCCAGGGCTCGCTTTTGGAGTTTTCTTCTGATATCTGCGGCTGATTGGGTAATAAACTTATCTTTTAGGATCAGTTGACCTTCAAGGGAGTCAGATTACAGGGGAGTATATTTCCTTAAGGCCTCCCGTAGCTGCTCAAGGAAGGCAGAAGGATTTTCTTCCTTTCCCTGAGTTATGGTGGATATCATTGAATAATTCATGGGCTTTTTCCTAATTCTCCTTAAACCTTTTAGAACACAGGTCAGATGTTTACAACTCCAGTCCCCATGATCTGAGTCTAGATCCCAGTGGGGATCCATACTGGGGACGGTTTGGTGACCCGTAGGGAATTTGTCCCTTTCTTCGGCTGTCATTCTGTCATTTACTTGGCTAAGATACCCGGTATCTCCAAACTCTTGGGCTGCAGCTAAAGCCACATTTTTTTCATTAAAGGCCAGGGTTTGATCTGACAATAGCATGACATCTGTCCAAGTGAGATCAAAGGTTTGCCCTAGACCCTGTAGGACATCTACATACCTATCAGGGTCATCTGAAAGCTTACCCAGGTCTGCCTTGATCTGCTTTAAATCAGAGAGGGAGAAGGGGACCTGTACCCAGGTGGGGCCAAATTCCCCTCCCCCTACAACGTGAAGGAGACATAACTGATAGCCTGGGGGGGTTTGTGGTCCTTTGGAGATTTCTTTGCTTGTTTCCTTCTGGGTGGGGGAGATTAGAGGAGGCTCACCATTAATAGGAGGGAACTGTAGGAAGCTAGGATATGGAGGTCAGCTGAGAGGGCCTCCTGCAGGATGTAAATTGCAAACTTTGCATAGTTGTGGCTTCTCCCTCAATGAAAAGAAAGCTTGGACATAAGGTATTTCACTCCACTTGCCTTCCCTCATACAGAAAAGGTCAAGCTGCAGGATACTATTGTAATTTATACTTCACTCAGGTGGCCATTTTTCCCCATCAGAGAGAGAATATTGGGGCCAGGCCGTAGTGCAGAAAAAAATGAGCCACCTCTTTTTCAGGGTTTGCGGGTCAAATTGGTCCCAGTGGCTTAGGATGCATTTCAAGGGTGAGCCTGTTGATGCCTGTTTCCCATCTGAAAGACAAAACCGCCCATGGTTTTGGTTTGTTTGTTTTCCCCCAGCGCAAGAACCCGCAGCGGTCCCTGGACCCTGCTGATCGGAATAGTTACGCTCACCGACACAGCAGCAGAAACACTAGTTTTCCTCCTAGACCACAAGGAGGACCAAGGAAGGTCAGATTTACTGGCACTTAATGACGCATTGTTGACCGGCACCCTTGCATGTCCTCCTAGACCACAGAGAGAACTGAGAAAAATTGATTTAGTGGCCCTTACGGATGCATTTTCGAAAACCTGTTAGAGTTCTAAGCATTCTCCTGTTAGTGTTGGGACTTTACCCTTGTCCTATAAAGATGTTATGCTCCAAAAATGAAGTGGAGGGCCATACCCGGAGTGAGGGAAGGGATCCCCAGGGTTGGAAGAGTGACGCCTTTTATCATCACTTCTCATCATACGAATAGGAAGGATATCGTTTCTGAGGCTCCCCCTATCCTGGCTTCAGGAATAGCTTTTGTTAGGCCTGCTAGTCTGAGGAGGGATCCTAAAATTCCAGGTAGTCCCCCCACCCCCAGCGGGGCTTTGGGCAAAAATTATGTCTTTCTGATTGGTGAGTCCAGGTGCCTAAAGGAGGGAATAGAGTCCTGGAGTTTATACTAGAAATCATTCTTACAGGAGAAACTAGAAAACGAGAGACAGGGAGTGGTTTTTAGAAGTGGGACTAGCCTCGGAGAAGAGAGGCGAGAGGAAGTTTGTCTGACAGGTATTAGGACCCAGAGGGCAAGGGTCAGGATAGATGGGTGAGTCTCGCTTGGGCGACGTAACTCTGAGAGTTCCGCTCATGGCCGCAGTCAGCCAACTTTTTGTCGGGATCCCGGAGCTGACTGACTTTGCTCTCTGTCGACCCTCAGGCCAGCCCAGAAGTACAGGAAAAGCGGAAGCTAGTTTCAGGCAAACCAACGCTCCCAACTCCAAAGAGTCGGGGGTTCTTAGCCCTTTCCCAGAAAACCTGACACCCGTGTCTTTAGTCCAGTGGCTGTGTTAGTTGCTTTTAACTGGCCAACTGGTGCCCAGTTTTTAGCCCCCAGTATTTATCACTATTTAGTGATAGTCCCTTCGTGGTCACCAAAATGTGTCCCATCTGGGTCACCAAAATGTGTCCAGAATTTATTCATTCCGGTGGACTCATGGTCTTCCTGACTTCAGGAGTGAAGCCGCAGACCTTCGTGGTGAGTGTTCCAGCTCATAAAGGTAGCGCAGACCCAAGGAGTGAGCAGCAGCAAGGTTCATTGGAAAGAGTGAAAGAACAAAGCTTCCACAGCATGGAAGGGGACCCAAGCAGGTTGCCTCTGCTGGCTGGGGTGTCCAGCTTTTGTTCCTTTTTTTGGCCCTGCGCATGTCCTGCTGATTGGTCCATTTTACAAAGCACTGATTGGTGCATTTTTACAGAGTGCTGATTGGTGCATTTACAGTCCTTTAGCTAGACACAGTTCTGACTGGTGCATTTACAATCCTCTAGCTAGACAGGAAAGTTCTCCAAGTCCCCACTTGGCCCAGGAAGTCCAGCTGGCTTCACCTCTCAATTGTTGCTGGACCATATTCAGCAGAGCAAGTGAGGAACTTCAGGAGCCATATCTGTGAAAGTCCTCTGCAAACTACAGTTCCATGTGATCACCTCTAATAGAGCCTGGCCTCAAGATAAAAGTGGCTCATTTGTGGGGGGAAAAAACCAAGATTAACCGACTCACAAAATATTGTAGATGATTAGATCTCAGAAAATAACCCATCCCCTTAGGATTTGCCGTGTGTGTGTGTGTGTGTGTGTGTGTGTGTGTGTGTGTGTGTGTGTGAGAGAAGGAGTCTCGCTCTGTCACCCAGGCTGGAGTGCAGTGGCCCAGTCTTGGCTCACTGCAATATCTGCCTCTGGGTTCAAGTAGTTCTCTGTCTCAGCCTCCCGAGTAGCTGGGATTACAGACACCCACCACCACGCCCAGCTAATTTTTGTATTTTTAGTAGAGACAAGGTTTCACCATCTTGGCCAGGCTGGTCTTGAACTCCTGACCTCGTGATCCACATGCCTTGGCCTCCCAACGTGCTGGGACGACAGGTGTGAGCCACCATGCCCAGCCAGGATTTCTTTTTACAGGTGAGAGAAATGAGCCCCGGAGAAGACGGGCAGCTGACTCAAGCTCACATCTCTCTAGTTAAACATCCTTTTGTTGCATAAAGTGATGCCCCTGGATTGTCACATACACTTCTGTACTGATTTCCTGTCTTTGGAAAAAGTATTAGCCTGGTAACATAGTATGGTGTAACCAAGTGGAACTTTTCCCAGTCTGTCCTACAGTTCAAACTCTGCTTTGTTTTATTATTAAAAACACACACATCTTTCAGTGAATGAAGAAATTTATATTTTAAATGTTGCTAATAATGGCAAGCTTATTGATAAGTAAAAGTATTCTATGAACAAATCATTCCCAGCCCAAGCTAGAGATCCAAAAGCAATTGAGGAGTTCTTGAAGAAGAAAAAGGGAGAAAGTTAAAAAGAGTTAAAATGCCAAGAGAGCCTGAGGCCCCAGAACCATCCTTAGGGCCTTAATTTCAGACCCTGTGAACACTTGCTGACAGCCCAGGACTGGCCCACCAATGGAAAGGGAGCTGCTCCAGCAGTATCTTTGATCATTATCATATAATCCGATTCATACCCTGTGATCCCACACACAAGGCCAAGGATAGTTTTCTCTCTTCATGCTCTTCTCAGGTGCTTATTGCACCTTCCAGAGACTGCCCTTTGATGTTCCGGTGAGGCAGATTTCACCTTTATAAATGGGCTGAAAGAGCAGGCAGGGATCCAAGGGATCCAGGGGGAAGAACACAGTGACTTGCTGGATCGACCGTGCCCCTGTTCAGGGGCTTGCCTGGTAAGTTTCACAGAAAAGGACAATGTTCTTTTCTTCAGGAAATGGCAGGCTCTGACAAGTTTATAAAGCCCTTCAAAATTCAACAAGCACAATCCATGAGGGTTCAGATTCAAAGTAATTATAAAGGAAGATTATTTTTTAATCAAGAGTTGTATTCAGTACCAGGATTTTGTGATACATGTTTGTGCAACAGGATGTCACACGAAGGCCCCGCACCCACCCAGGAATTCTTGTTTCAGTCCTACCTGTTGATGCCTAGCTATTGAAACATCAGTATTGCAAATTTCATTAGTAAAACAGAGAAGGAGGTTGGAATCTTTTAAGTCCCTTCCAACTGAAAGGGCTTTGTGTCAGTGAGGAAATAAAAAACAACTGTACCTTAAAATGTATTTTTAAAAAGCGTGCTCTCCAAGTACGAGCTTTTCCTGTTTGTTGTTATTTAAGCATTCTGACTTCCAAGCTGAGCATCCCTGTGGTCTGTCTCTGTGCTCAATGCCATAACCAGCAATATAGCCCTCTCCCTGGACAGCAGCACGCCTCACTCGGAGAGCCGTGTCTAGAGAGAAAGAGAAAATGCCATTAGAAAGGAAATCTGCAGAACTACCTTGGCACTGAGACACCAGCTCCCAAGTTCATATTTATTCTTCACCATCGTGTGGTTCAGATATTTCCTCAGTATTGTGAATTTCTTTAAGAGGGATCCATAAGTCTTTTCGATGTCACCTCCTCTGGTGTATGAATTAGTCATTCATTTGGAAAATAAGTACCTTTTTTTTTTTTTGAGACGGAGTCTCGCTCTGTCGCCCGGGCTGGAGTGCAGTGGCTGGATCTCAGCTCACTGCAAGCTCCACCTCCCGGGTTCACGCCATTCTCCTGCCTCGGCCTCCCGAGTAGCTGGGACTACAGGCGCCCGCCACCTCGCCCGGCTAGTTTTTTGTATTTTTTAGTAGAGACGGGGTTTCACTGTGTTAGCCAGGATGGTCTCGATCTGCTGACCTCGTGATCCGCCCGTCTCGGCCTCCCGAAGTGCTGGGATTACAGGCTTGAGCCACCGCGCCCGGCAAGTACCTTTTTAAAATGTTTTATGTACTCACACCCAATGTAATAGTTGGTCTTCAGATTCTTACACTTACAAATGTGTCATGTTTGTTCTCCTCTGGTCATTTTCTTTTATAAAGATATTCTGATGAAATTAATTTGAAGTTTTTCCAGTGTGGCCTACTCCATTTAAAGGGACAACATAAGTTAAACTTTTCAAATTTAGAGTCCACTTTACTTTTCCAGTACACATTCCAGTATACTCCTGTATACTTTCCAGTGTAAGTATCAGGCACCTGAACCATTAGACTGAAATAATGCCATGTATGTATTTTTGTTCTCTTTGCAGAGTGTTCGACCTACACCACAAAATGATGCTATAACGGTACACTTTAAACCAATTACATTAAAAGCATCAGAAAGTAAATACACCAAGGTTGCGAGCATTAGTTTTGATGGCAAGTATTCACCTTTTTCTCTCTGATAGAGTGCTGTTACTTTGGTAAACTAGAAAGCATCTGTATTGACATCTTAATATAGAAATCCGGATTGTTTTACCATCAGGATTTATATTACTGCTTAGGTTGATTTTTTTTTTCCCCCGTGTAAACCATCGTGAACTCTTATTTGACTGATTCATGAGAGAAGATACCACAACTGTATAAAGCTAAATCAGTATTAGTAATAGAAAAACACTAGCAAATACATTAGGATTGGAATCATTTCCATAATCTGGGCTAGCCTTTTAAACATGTATCTGTTGTAATTCATCTTAATTATGAAGTTATGATGTATTTGAAGTTCAGAAGCATGTTTGAATTTGAGAGCAAAAATAAAAAGTATTATTTGTAACATTTTCATATATTGGCTTTTATAGGCAAAGCAGGTGGCCCTACTTAAGCTAAAATAATAGAACTGTCCAGTTAGCTATTACTTCTAACGTGTATAGTATATATTTTGATACTTGAAGTGTTAAGTCACTCCAGACTAGACCATTTTTATACATGTTTTTATTCAGTTTTGCCTACTTTCATGGAACATTCATTAAATTTGCTGCCACAACATTTTTAAAATAATGACGTAATGGCTGCTTAACCATATAGATAATTAAATGAGAACTGAACCTCTGAACAGGGCTTTTTTCATAGGCGCCCATGCAAGTGAGTAGCTGCTATAGAGCTTCAGCTTTGGCTTTATGACAAAGCCATCTCTGCTTAGAGTCCGCATGGTAAAGCTCAGCTCCTCATCGGATGAGAGTATTTTGGTCAATGAATGTAGGCAGACACTGGCACACTTCGTACGGTGTTCGTGAGCGCATCTGTGCCTGCTGCTCACTGTGGAGAGTTCTGGGGAGGGTCTGGAGCAGCTGCGCAGGTGGGGCTGGCCTCAGGGTTCATCCTGTGAGCTCAGTGAGGACTCCCAAGAAAAAAAAAATCACATAGGCAGCATACTTCATGATACAGTTGTCAAGAAATAGTATTATAGAAGGCATTAATGCCACAGTTATTTCTACATTTGCGGTAGTGTCCTCTATGCTGCTGAGAGACCACATTCATGTCTACCCGTGTCAGTATCACCAGGTACATTGTCTTCCCTTACAGAGGAGAAAGAGGCTAATAGTCATTCCTGACCCCTGAGAACATTTAGGACCCACCCTACACAGACATGCCGGAAAGTTCTCCACATGCTCTGCAAGGGTGAAGAGCTACTCTTCTCTAGCTCCTGTATTGACCACCCAGTGAATGTTTTCCCTCCTCGAGATAAATGCAATGACATTAGTGTTGGTTCTTTTGAGATCATGGGCTCTAAGATCATTGTTTCTTAAAGAAATATGTAAAATTAAATATAACAGCAAAGGGAAAGCATGTTTAAGAGCCAATGCTACGTTTCTTAGAAGTGGGTTTTTAATAGCATGTGAAAATCCCCCCACCATTTACTTCTCCCACCACCATGGTGGATTCCCACACAAAACACCTCTGAGATTGCTGTGAAAATCAGTCAGGAAGTGTGTTCTGCTTTTAACATTGTTAGAATGCACTTTATATATGTATTAACTCTACAGTGTTCACTTATCAAGCATCTTTCTCATCAAAAGTCATTCTTTATGATTTTCAACTGAATTTTCGTGAGCTTTTTGACCACTTTATTTGCTCTGTATGATACAATGTCATGAAATGCTTAAATGTGGCCCTTGTAATCAGTCTTACATCAGAACAAATAGTGAAAAATTGGAAGCATCCAGAGGTGGCTAACCAGCAAGCAGAGAAGAAATTAGAGGCCGAATGGGAATTTTTAAAATGGAAAGTCTATGTCTGCACATAGTCAAACACTACACGTCATACCATTTCCTTGTTCTTTTTTGTCATAAGGTTGGACGACATACATTTGTGGAACTCACATATGAATTCTGCACATACATGGAAGTGTTCCTAAAGTACTTTAAGAGGATAAACATAAACAGCTTCTTTATTTGCTTTGAAAAGAACCATCTAATGGGTGCCTAGATTGGACCCAACTGAATCCATTTCTGTAATTCCAGATGTGATTATTTATTTGTTTATTTATTTTAATTTTTATTTTTTTGAGACGGAGTCTCACTCTGTCACCCACGCTCAAGTGAAGTGGTATAGTCTCAGCTCACCACAGCCTCTGCCTCCCAGGCTCAAGCGATTCTCCTGCCTCAGCCTCCCAAGTAGCTGCGATTACNCCGTCTCGGCCTCCCGAAGTGCTGGGATTACAGGCTTGAGCCACCGCGCCCGGCAAGTACCTTTTAAAATGTTTTATGTACTCACACCCAATGTAATAGTTGGTCTTCAGATTCTTACACTTACAAATGTGTCATGTTTGTTCTCCTCTGGTCATTTTCTTTTATAAAGATATTCTGATGAAATTAATTTGAAGTTTTCCAGTGTGGCCTACTCCATTTAAAGGGACAACATAAGTTAAACTTTTCAAATTTAGAGTCCACTTTACTTTTCCAGTACACATTCCAGTATACTCCTGTATACTTTCCAGTGTAAGTATCAGGCACCTGAACCATTAGACTGAAATAATGCCATGTATGTATTTTGTTCTCTTTGCAGAGTGTTCGACCTACACCACAAAATGATGCTATAACGGTACACTTTAAACCAATTACATTAAAAGCATCAGAAAGTAAATACACCAAGGTTGCGAGCATTAGTTTTGATGGCAAGTATTCACCTTTTCTCTCTGATAGAGTGCTGTTACTTTGGTAAACTAGAAAGCATCTGTATTGACATCTTAATATAGAAATCCGGATTGTTTTACCATCAGGATTTATATTACTGCTTAGGTTGATTTTTTTTTTCCCCGTGTAAACCATCGTGAACTCTTATTTGACTGATTCATGAGAGAAGATACCACAACTGTATAAAGCTAAATCAGTATTAGTAATAGAAAACACTAGCAAATACATTAGGATTGGAATCATTTCCATAATCTGGGCTAGCCTTTTAAACATGTATCTGTTGTAATTCATCTTAATTATGAAGTTATGATGTATTTGAAGTTCAGAAGCATGTTTGAATTTGAGAGCAAAATAAAAGTATTATTTGTAACATTTTCATATATTGGCTTTTATAGGCAAAGCAGGTGGCCCTACTTAAGCTAAAATAATAGAACTGTCCAGTTAGCTATTACTTCTAACGTGTATAGTATATATTTTGATACTTGAAGTGTTAAGTCACTCCAGACTAGACCATTTTATACATGTTTTATTCAGTTTTGCCTACTTTCATGGAACATTCATTAAATTTGCTGCCACAACATTTTAAAATAATGACGTAATGGCTGCTTAACCATATAGATAATTAAATGAGAACTGAACCTCTGAACAGGGCTTTTTTCATAGGCGCCCATGCAAGTGAGTAGCTGCTATAGAGCTTCAGCTTTGGCTTTATGACAAAGCCATCTCTGCTTAGAGTCCGCATGGTAAAGCTCAGCTCCTCATCGGATGAGAGTATTTTGGTCAATGAATGTAGGCAGACACTGGCACACTTCGTACGGTGTTCGTGAGCGCATCTGTGCCTGCTGCTCACTGTGGAGAGTTCTGGGGAGGGTCTGGAGCAGCTGCGCAGGTGGGGCTGGCCTCAGGGTTCATCCTGTGAGCTCAGTGAGGACTCCCAAGAAAAAAAAAATCACATAGGCAGCATACTTCATGATACAGTTGTCAAGAAATAGTATTATAGAAGGCATTAATGCCACAGTTATTTCTACATTTGCGGTAGTGTCCTCTATGCTGCTGAGAGACCACATTCATGTCTACCCGTGTCAGTATCACCAGGTACATTGTCTTCCCTTACAGAGGAGAAAGAGGCTAATAGTCATTCCTGACCCCTGAGAACATTTAGGACCCACCCTACACAGACATGCCGGAAAGTTCTCCACATGCTCTGCAAGGGTGAAGAGCTACTCTTCTCTAGCTCCTGTATTGACCACCCAGTGAATGTTTTCCCTCCTCGAGATAAATGCAATGACATTAGTGTTGGTTCTTTTGAGATCATGGGCTCTAAGATCATTGTTTCTTAAAGAAATATGTAAAATTAAATATAACAGCAAAGGGAAAGCATGTTTAAGAGCCAATGCTACGTTTCTTAGAAGTGGGTTTTAATAGCATGTGAAAATCCCCCCACCATTTACTTCTCCCACCACCATGGTGGATTCCCACACAAAACACCTCTGAGATTGCTGTGAAAATCAGTCAGGAAGTGTGTTCTGCTTTTAACATTGTTAGAATGCACTTTATATATGTATTAACTCTACAGTGTTCACTTATCAAGCATCTTTCTCATCAAAAGTCATTCTTTATGATTTTCAACTGAATTTTCGTGAGCTTTTGACCACTTTATTTGCTCTGTATGATACAATGTCATGAAATGCTTAAATGTGGCCCTTGTAATCAGTCTTACATCAGAACAAATAGTGAAAATTGGAAGCATCCAGAGGTGGCTAACCAGCAAGCAGAGAAGAAATTAGAGGCCGAATGGGAATTTTAAAATGGAAAGTCTATGTCTGCACATAGTCAAACACTACACGTCATACCATTTCCTTGTTCTTTTTTGTCATAAGGTTGGACGACATACATTTGTGGAACTCACATATGAATTCTGCACATACATGGAAGTGTTCCTAAAGTACTTTAAGAGGATAAACATAAACAGCTTCTTTATTTGCTTTGAAAAGAACCATCTAATGGGTGCCTAGATTGGACCCAACTGAATCCATTTCTGTAATTCCAGATGTGATTATTTATTTGTTTATTTATTTTAATTTTATTTTTTTGAGACGGAGTCTCACTCTGTCACCCACGCTCAAGTGAAGTGGTATAGTCTCAGCTCACCACAGCCTCTGCCTCCCAGGCTCAAGCGATTCTCCTGCCTCAGCCTCCCAAGTAGCTGCGATTACAGGCACGTGCCACCACACCTGGCTAATTTTTTTGTATTTTCGGTAGAGACAGGGTTTCACCATGTTGGCCAGGCTGAGGGTCTTGAACTCCTGACCTCAGGTGATCCGCCCACCTCGGCCTGGCAAAGTGCTGGGATTACAGGCGTGAGGCACCACACCCAGCCAGAATTATTTAAAACTGCTACAAAATCTAAAGGTTTTTCTTCATCTAAGATGAGGACAATATGATATGATGACAGGAGGGGATTTATCTCGTCTTACACCATGAGTTTTAGGGTTGGCCGATTTGAGACGTAAGAGCTCTTAATTCTTTACTTTTTTTATACCATGGTACCTTATCAGTGATAGAGCAAGACTTTAGCCATACAAGAAATGTTCTTTCTTTCTCAGTTCAAATGTAAATCAGCAGGGCTGAGTGGGAGGGTAATTTTGCCTCCAGGGGGATATCTGGCAACCTCGAGGTAATTTTAGTAGTCATGGCTGCAGGGATGCTACTGCCATCTAGGAAGCACAAGTCCAGGATGCTGCTAAACGTCGTACAGTACACAAAACAGCCCCTGCAACAAATAATTAACCTAGCCTAAAATGTTAATAGTGCCGAGGATGAGAAATTCTGCTGTAAGTAAAGCCAAAGCCTGTGGCTACAGCGAAGCAGCTTAGGTCCAGTGTTTTGCCTCCTGAACCATGCTCACCGGCTAATTCTTTATCTGCTTATCTTATTATAGGAAAATAAAACATTTTACCCCTTTTGTATGAAAATGTGATGTTTCATTTAAAATGTTATAGAAGTGTTCTGTTGGCCAATTTGGAAGCTCAACTTTTTTTTTTTTTTTTTTTTTAAGATTTTGTCAGTTTACATAAAGTCATTACTTCTCTTTGGTAGTAAAAGGTAACAGATTATTTTTTTTAAATGCTTCCTTTCAGCATCAAAGGCGAAAAAGCCATCTCAGTTTTCTGGGAAAATAACAGTTAAAGCAAAGGAAAAGAGTTACTCTAAACTTGAAATACCATATCAAGCAGAAGTTTTAGATGGGTAAGTTTCTTTTTAAAATAAATTCTATAACTTTTTACTAATCAGTAAATTATGTTTTCCTACTAAATGACCTTCTGAAATACTAGCCATGTTCACATAAACTTGATGGAATCATTTTTTAAAAGAACAGCCCCAACTGTGAAAGAGAAAACCTCCTATATTTTGTTTATATTTTACTTTCTTAGAAGAAAAGGGTAAGTGGGATGNATAAATTCTATAACTTTTACTAATCAGTAAATTATGTTTTCCTACTAAATGACCTTCTGAAATACTAGCCATGTTCACATAAACTTGATGGAATCATTTTTTAAAAGAACAGCCCCAACTGTGAAAGAGAAAACCTCCTATATTTTGTTTATATTTTACTTTCTTAGAAGAAAAGGGTAAGTGGGATGATAGGATTTGGGCTTAAATGAAGACTTAATGATTCAAAACTCTGATTTTTTAAAATATTATTTAGATGATTTGAACCATTTCCTTTCTGACATGTGTTTGTAATATGTGACTATTATTATTATTATTTTGGCACTCGAAACAAAATTCTTTATATTCCTTTATAAATTCATAAACACTTCTAGAATTATAAGTTTTTATAAGTGGGAAGTAACATGTTCATTTTCTATTATACTTTAACCAATAGTTTAATACTTAACTTGGCAAAGATTCATTTTAACAAAGCTCCTTGCAATTCACTGATAAACGTGATTTTTTTCAAAGTAAAGCTTTTTTTGTTGATATGTCTTTGATTCTAATTGTGTGATTAATATAATTCATTAGAGAATGGTTCTTGATATTAGATTTCAATATTTTGCAGGCTAAATTTTGTTTTAAATCATATAGTCAATCACTAAAATATTATAGTTCTAATTCTTTAATACAATCCTTAATGCTTACAACAGAAGAACTTGGATTTTAAATTAACACATGGAAATAAAATGATTTATTTTGTTCTTGTTTTTTTTTTTTAATAGTTATTTGGGATTTGATCACGCTGCAACATTATTTCACATCCGAGACAGTCCTGCTGGTCCTGTGGAAAGGCCAATTTACCTTACTAACACTTTCAGTTTTGCGATCCTCATTCACGATGTGTTGCTACCAGAAGAAGCCAAAACAATGTTTAAAGTATGTCCAGGAGCCCTCATACTTTTAATTTTTCTGGTCTGCCAACTAGGTGATGCTGACACTTTGTTTTTTTTCTCTTCTGTCATTTGCCAGGTTCACAACTTCAGCAAACCAGTCTTAATTCTTCCTAATGAATCAGGATACATTTTTACCCTGCTTTTTATGCCTTCCACATCATCCATGCACATAGATAACAACATTTTACTTATTACCAATGCTTCTAAATTTCATTTACCCGTGCGGGTATACACAGGCTTTTTAGATGTAAGTATATTATCCACCTTTAACATTTAAACTCCCTGCCCACCTTTAATGTTTTCAGAACTTATTAGGCAATCGTGTTATATACTCTTACGTTTTGCCATTGTCTGTGCTCTGCAAATTGATCTCATTCTCCTAGTCAGTTTTTACCTTTCCGGCAGCTCTCTCTCGTGATACGGTTGACTTCTCTAGTTACAGTCTCTACTTAGATCTTTTCCACATTGTGCTTTCTCTGGGATATTCTTTTAAACTATTGTAATAATGGGGAATATAGAAAAGAACTAAATGGAAGAAAAATGATAGGTAGAAAAAGAAGAATACAAGGAAGGTGAAGAGGGAAATACATAGGGAAGAGATGATCAAAACCGAGAAATACCAGGACAAAGAAGAGAACCAGATAGTAAAGAAAAAGCTAAGGTAGTAAAGACGCAAAGTTGGAAGATTGTATATGATACAGAAGTAAACAATAAAGGTACTCCTGGTACAGAAAATAAGCAGGGGGGAAAATCCAAACAAAGCTATCTTGAGAGTGATCAATGAAAGAAGCTTAGATAAGAGATAAAACTGTTAGGAAAGATAAAAGGAAAGCTAGGACATCTAGAAATGTAGCCTTTTAAGTAGTTGGCATCGATTAGAATTTTAGAGCTGGAGGGACCTTCACTCATGTCTCGCTCCTGCTTCAGTTATTTTGTTTCAGCGATCATTGGTGAGGCTTGCTGAGACCACATGCTTTTGCCTGATCCCCAGGGTTCCACTAAACCTCTCTTAGTAGTTTAGCTTCCTGCCTCTTTCTTGTGCCCTCAGAGGAGGAATAGCGACTCAGCAGAAGCCATGGCTGTTTTCATTTCTGATTACTCAAAAGACTTTTGTCATACAAAGCCCTCAACTATGTTGTATAAATGTGTGGTTTTATGCATATATAAGTAAAGCATAGGAAAGCATAGGAACTTTAATACATCTTTTTTTTTTTTTTTTTTTTTTTGAGACGGAGTCTCGCTCTGTTGCCCAGGCTGGAGTACAGTGGTGTAATCTCCACTCCTGGGTTTAAGCGATTCTCCTGCCTCAGCTCAGCCTCCCAAGTAGCTAGGATTATAGGCGCACACCACCATGCCCAGCTAATTTTTGGGGAACTTTAATACATCTGTAATATAGTTACTTTCTCTTCATAATATTGTTACATCAGTGTGACTTTTTGTTTAATCTGGTTCTTTTATCTTTCCAGTACTTTGTATTGCCCCCCAAAATAGAGGAACGTTTCATAGATTTTGGAGTACTGAGCGCTACAGAAGCAAGTAATATTTTATTTGCAATTATAAACAGCAATCCAATTGAGGTAAAAACCTGTTTTTATTCTAAGTCGCATTTAAGGATTTTATGCTTGTGTTGTGATAATCATTTTCATATCTTTTTTTAAAGTTGGCTATAAAAAGTTGGCATATCATAGGAGACGGTTTATCAATAGAACTTGTAGCTATGGAAAGAGGCAATAGAACTACAATAATTTCAAGCCTGCCAGAGTTTGAAAAATCCTCTTTATCAGACCAATCATCGGTAAGTAAACTTTCTTACTGTCTCCTTAAAGTGAGATGCTGTCTAAACTGCAAGTGGGAGATCATTGCTGTGTTACATACATCACTATTATTTTTATGCAGTTCATGATAGTGTTGGTTACTTGCTATTAAAAGGACCTTATAGGTAATGTAATTCAACCCCCTCTTTTATGATAAGGGCACTGAAACCCAAAGGGGTTTAATTCTGCCTTGTCATAAAAAGTTCTATAAGACACAAATTTTAAATTATCTTTTTGTAACACAAGTGTCATTACAGGAGAAATTCCCATGGAGACTAAACTAACCTTGTGTTCATTGAGTTTACTGGGAAAAAGAGATGGCCTTGAACATTGGTAGAAAATATTTTCAATTACACAATAATACGTCTGTCCAGATATTGCCTAGTATCAGTGAGGCAAACATTGTTTGATCATTGTGAGTCTGCCCACATATTGTTACCTGTCTAATAAGCAGGTTACAGTTGGTTGTAAGAGAGTGCTGAATAATAGAAAACAAATACATTAGTTTCAGCACTCACCAGTGCTGAAAGGGGAACTTGGAGTTTATACTTACTGGAAAAAGAATGAGAATCACCTTTGTGAGAAGGAGCATCAGATATCTCATCTGCAGGTTAGAATAGAACTTCTTGGGGCAGTTTTGCGAAAGGAAAAGCAAATGTCCTTACACACAGAGAGTGTTGCCAAACTCGTTTCCATGGAATGCCATAGGTCTGGTGTTTTGTTAATCCTACCTCAGCTGCCCTGAAGATACGAATATTAACATTACAGAGTGACATCCACAGCTTGAAGCAGAGCCACTTCTGTATACACTTGTGGCTCCAGTGTGCCTGAAAGGTTGCGGGAAGGCTGTGTCCCTCTGCTCCAGCCTCTTTGGCCATACAGGTCCATGGGTGAAGAGTGAGGAGCTTTATTAGCAAGAGGACCACACCCCTCCGTCTTTCAGGAACCAGCATTTTCACTGGCCCATGGAACAAGTGTCGTAGAAAACTGTCAAAGGATGGACATTATTTTGAGATATTTGTACATAGTGATATGATAATTCAGTGTCATGCTGGTATATGTTAGGATTTGTAAGTCATTTTATCACTACGCCCTTCATTTCCATTTTAATAGGAAACTTCAACTAACAAGGCTAATGAATGATACCATTTCTACTGTCTACAGGTAACATTAGCTTCAGGCTATTTTGCAGTCTTCAGAGTCAAACTTACTGCAAAAAAATTAGAGGGGCTTCATGATGGAGCCATCCAGATCACAACAGACTATGAGGTAAGGGCTTTATGGGGGTTCGTGGCAGTGGGGTTTTTCTGAATAAGTCCTTTCTTGTCTGTATGAAAACAAAGAATTAAGTTTACTCATAAAGTTACAGTTTACCAGTTTCCTACCTTAAAAACTGAGCTTTCTAGAACAGTTTATAGAAGATTGGTGTTTATAGGCTCGTAGTTCTTTGTTTTTTTTTTTCCCGGAGACGGAGTCTCGCTCTGTCACCCAGGCCGGAGCGCAGTGGCCGGATCTCTGCTCACTGCGAGCTCCGCCTCCCGAGTTCACGCCATTCTCCTGCCTCAGCCTCCCGAGTAGCTGGGACTACAGGCGCCCGCCACGTCGCCCGGCTAGTTTTTTGTATTTTTTAGTAGAGACGGGGTTTCACCGTGTTAGCCAGGATGGTCTCGATCTCCTGACCTCATGATCCACCCGTCTCGGCCTCCCAAAGTGCTGGGATTACAGGCTTGAGCCACCGCGCCCGGCCTAGGCTGGTAGTTCTATGATAAAACCCAACCCTCCTAACGTAAAAAGCAACTTCAGAAAAATGCCTTTAGCACGTTTAGAATTGCTTTGTTAGAAACCTGCTTAAACAGATGGTTATATCATTACACAGACCCCGACTGAGGTCCTGAGTTAGATATCTCTGATTGTTCCTACAATCATAAAGAGCAGTCAGGGTCTAACATTTCTGAAAAGGAGGATAAAATCAGGAGACCATGTCTTAATCTGAGTGCTCACGTTTAGATTTTCATGAGTCATTCAAAGTCAAGGGACTAAAAGTTACTAAGCTTTTAATTAAAATATTCTCTGTGGAGCTTGTTTTGCATTCAGTAAGATTTCGAATGGATGTATTTCTGCCAAACCTAAATGTTTTTAATTTTATATTTAAAAGCTCTTAGGAAAGTCAAGCACTGCTAAATTCAGCAAGTTGCCACCTTTGTTCTCATAGGTGTTTCAGTGTGCACAACTCCCACGTGAAAAAAAAATGTAATTATAAAATAAACAGAATTGGCCATTTAATAATAAATGATTTGTTGAGAGTAAGTCAGGTGAGGAATTCATGGTTATCACTCATGACGGAAATAAGTACATTCCAGAATTCAGATAAATTTCTGTTAATATGGGTGAAAATAAGAATTAAGAAAAATACCCTAGAGAAGTACCTTTGAGAGTTACTAACAGTATGGGATGGGATTCTAACTCTAGAATGTTCAGTGCATTTTTAAAAATAAGGTTGATGTCTGTTTCTATATCAAAAAACTAGAGAGCTATATAACTCTAGATATGCTGGATTTTACATACATTGTTTTAGGAATACAGTTTGACTTTCTTTTTTAAAATAATTATTTTATAGATTATTTGTATTTTGAAATACAAAAATATTTGTATTTTAAAAAACCTGTCTTCATTGCTTCCCCATTTTTTGGTCTTTTTTACATGTTGTCAGTGAATCGCTGAGAAATCTGTGGAAATGTGTTATATTTCGTTACTTTTTATGGAATACATTGCACAGATTAAACAGTATCTATGGGTGATTTTAATACTGGTTTGGAACTGGTTATTGTCAATATTAGTCCCAAAATTAGGATAACCCCAAAATATAATGCAGTAGCTATCAAGATCGGGCTAAGTCTTAGATACTTATTTGTCGTCGTCATCTTGACTCCGCAGATCCTGACAATCCCTGTGAAGGCTGTGATTGCTGTAGGCTCACTGACCTGCTTCCCTAAGCACATGGTTCTTCCACCTTCCTTTCCGGTAAGACCATTCATACACACATTTTTCTATTGCTCGTTTTTTGCCTTTGCCTTTAGCTCTGTGTTCCTAGAATCTTACAGTAAAGTCAGTTATTCTTTATTAGTCATTTATCTTAAAGACATTATACCAGGTTCTTTAGAAGATATAAAGAGATACAGTCCTTTTCCTCAAAAAGTTTTCTATCTAGAAAGGAAATTGGACCCACAATTCAGAGCTGTAAAGCAGAATGTAGAAGTTGCCCTAAGAGGAGTCAAAAGAAAGTGCTGTGAGGGAAACACACGTCTCACTGATGCAGGAGCCGTGGGAGCCAGCTTAGAATTTCTTCCGACAGAGATGGAGAAGGGGTGGCAGAGATGTGAATCCAGGGCCAGGGCGCAAGCTCAACAGGGATGCAGAGGCAGTAAAGTCTGAAATGGGTTCAGGCAGTAGTGAGTTGTCCAGTTTGGCAAGAATGGAGAAAAGTTTTAAGAGAGGAAATGGAATGGTATGTTGGGGTGATAACGTGGAAAAAACTTAAATGCACTTAAGTTCATGGGAATATGAAGTTTTTGAGTGGAGGCTTGACATCATCAGAGCTGAGCTTTAAAGACTGGCTCTCTGCAGAAAGAAGTAGAGGACACAGATGAAAGTAACAATAGAGTGCCTGGAGGCCAACCCACAGACTGGCCAGAGTCCAGGTGAAAAGTGCCAGGAAGTGCCAAGGGGAGGCTTGAGCGTGTGGCTGTGGCAGAGGCAGTAAAGTCCCTTCATACCTCCAAGCCTTTATTGTTTCTCTGCCTCGAATGCCCTTTCTCCTCTCCTCCCTTCAAAGACTCCTATGTGTCTTTCCAGATTCAATTCCATTGTCATCTCCTCCCTGAAGATTTCTTGACTCCTCTAGACAATACTGGTTGTTTCATGTGTGATCCTAGAATACTCTGAAATTACCCCTCTTGTTGCAAGCCTCATATTGTGCTATAAATATTTCCTTGTAAGTTGGCTCCCCAATGAGAGTCTGAGATCCTCTAGGAAATTGGTGAGAGATCATTTCTTCCCAATAGCAGGCACTTAGTACATAATGTATAGATGAAGGAACAGATGATGGAGAGGGAACATAGGCAAGAGACATTGCAGGTGAATCATTTGAACTGTGCTTATATCCTAAAGAGGTCATACAGAATGAAACAAGTATGGGGAAGAGGGTGGATAGAGGAGGCAGGAATATGGCTTAGAGTTTGAGCCTGGAGAACAAGGACAACACAAATGGGAAAACCAGGAGAAGATGCTGCCTTTTGCAAGAAGATGGTACAGTCCATTCAGGAATACCAGGGAAAATGTAAAAGTGTCTCAGATCCTAGTGGTGAGAGACAATAGTGGGTTAGAAGAAACAAGACATTGCAAAATCTTAATGTCATATGCAAGTTTAGCATCCCTAACTCAAATATCTGAAATCCAAAATGTTTCCAAATCTGAAACATTTTGAGACCACAAGTAGAAAACTCTACCCCTGACTTCTTGTAACAGGTTTCAGTCAAAACTTTGCTTCATGCACAAAATTATTTTAAATGTTGCATAAAATTACCTTCAGGCTGTGCATATGAATGTATATGAAACATAAATGAATTTCATGTTTAGACTTGGGTTCTGTCTCCAAGATACCTCATTATATATATGTAAATATGTAAATATTCCAAAATCCAAAAAAAAAAAAATGCTAAAATACATCTGGCCCCAAGCATTTTAAATAAGGGATACTCAACCTGTACAGTAAAACCTAGATTCACCATTTAGCTCCTTAAAAATACAAATTTTGAATTACTTGAATCATCACATTTAAGTTTGAATTACTTGAATCATCACATTTAAGTTTGGGTCTTAATTAAATCCTCATCTTCCTGTCATTCCACTTTGTACTTACTCTACTAAACTCTTGACTTCGGTATTTATCCAGAAGAGCCATGTTTCTTCCTTCCATTACCTTCTCAATCGGTGATGTCCTTAATCTCTGCGTCAACTCTGGCAGGGAAAAGTTGAGTTCAGAAGACAGCGGATGACACAGTGAACAGCCCCACGAGTGGAATAAATGAGAAAGCATGTGTATAAAAACAAGACGTTGGTCTTGATCCATTTGTGTTGCTATAAAGGAATCCCTGAGGCTGGGTGATTTAATTTTTTTTTTTTTTTGAGACGGATTCTTGCTCTGTCGCCCTGGCTGGAGCGCAGTGGCTGGATCTCAGCTCACTGCAAGCTCCGCCTCCCGGGTTCACGCCATTCTCCTGCCTCAGCCTCCCGAGTAGCTGGGACTACAGGCGCCCGCCACCTCGCCCGGCTAGTATTTTGTATTTTAGTAGAGACGGGGTTTCACCGTGTTAGCCAGGATGGTCTCGATCTCCTGACCTTGTGATCCGCCCGTCTCGGCCTCCCAAAGTGCTGGGATTACAGGCTTGAGCCACCGCGCCCGGCCGATTTAATTTTTAAAAAGAGGTGTATTTGGCTCACAGTTCTGGAGGCTATACAGGAAGCATGGCCCCAACATCTGCATTGGTGAGGGCCTCGGGCTGCTTCCACTCATATTGGAAGGCGAAGAGGAGCTGGCATGTGCAAAGATCACATGGCGAGAGGGAGGAGAGAGGGTGCCAGGCTCTTTTTTAACAACCAGTGGTTGTGTGAACTAATGGCATAACTCACTACCACAAGGTCAGAACACACCAAGCCATTCATGAGGGATCCACCCCCATGGCCCAAACATCTTCCGTAGGGCCCCACCTCCAACACTGGGGCTCATATTTCAGCGTGAGATTTGGGGGTGTTGGTTTTGAACTGCTTCAGATTAAGCTTTCAGATATCTCTTGGTGGCTTACAGGACCAGATGCTTGCTTGGAATTCTAAATTCCCTCTGTATTACCAAATCCTATCATAGATCTCTATCAGATGGAGGATACTAGAGCTGACTGGAAACAATACCTCAGAATAAACATTTCGCATAACTCATAGCTTAGTATTTGAGTAGAATTGTGAGAGCAGCGTTTACATCTGTGCGCACTTTTGATCCCCCACACCCCCGAGAGACAAGGCACAAGGGAAGTAGTTATTCCAAGTACGCCAAGTGCAGCGTCTGCCCGCGGGCTCCCGTCCGCATCGCAGCTGCACGCCTGCCCTCTGCTGGCTGTCGGCTGTTTTAGCCTCACTGGGCTGCAAATGAGGAGCGCTGGCCTCAGCGTCAGGGTCATTCTGCCCTCTCTCCTGTGTGTGCTCTTCACGTCAGTATTTTTTATTCCACATATTTAAAAAGTGGGTTTAATCATTTTAGAGACCTCTTCAGATGAGTAGGAATCTACAAAAAGAGAAAATTTTGTATTCAGCCAAAAGAAAGATTGTAATATAATTCTTCTGGAGTATTACCTAAATTATTTAATTTTTTAATTTAAAATTTGGTACCCTGTCACAGAGAGAAGCTTGTGACTGGTAAGAGCAATCGCTGGTTATTTAACAGTTTCATCTATGTACTGGGATTTTTTGGTTTGTTTGTTTTCGAGATGGAGTCTCACTCTGTCACCCAGGCTGGAGTGCAGTGATACGATCTTGGCTCACTGCAGCCTCCACTTCCCGAGTTCATGTGATTCTCCTGCCTCAGCCTCCCCAGTAGCTGGGACTACAGGTGTGTGCCACCATGCCTGCTAATTTTGTGTGTGTATTTTTAGCAGGGACAGGGTATCACCATGTTGGCCTGGCTGGTCTCGAACTCCTGGCCTCAAGTGATCCACCCACCTCAGCCTCTCAAAGTGCTGGGATTACAGGCATGAGCCACTGCGCCCAGCCTGTGTGCTGTTTTAATAAGATACTTGACAACCTATAATTTTAAAAAAGATGTCTAATTTCTCTTTGACACAAGTAACATATATTTTTCCTAATGAAAAGACTTTCTTTTTTTAAAAAAATGTGATTTTTTTTTCCCCATTTGGCTTTAGATTTTAGAATTCAGTTATTTCAGGGCATTCTTGCCTGGATATAAAGAAACTTTGCTTACCAAACTGAAAGTGACCATTCCCTTTATTTAAAGCTATCTCTGTTTGTACCTTTGTTGGCATCCTCAATATCTTAACATGAAAGTGTGAATGTTATGTCAATCGATTCTCACAAGATGGCAAAAATTTGTCCTCCTGATTTTTCTGTAATGTGCCATAGCAAGAAAAAAAAGGTTTTTTTTGTGAGGTTTTCTGGCTCTTGATTACAATCTAGAGATTATCAACTGATGAACATTCTAAAATGTCTTTTGGGCTTTGGTTTCCTAGAAGTCTGCTTGTCTGCTCTGAAGCTTGTGGTCTTAAGAAAATTTAACCATATACAAATGAGTTCTTTTTTTGCTTTCTTCCTTCAGGGGAAAATAGTTCATCAAAGTTTAAATATTATGAATTCCTTCTCACAGAAGGTAAAAATACAGCAAATACGATCTTTGTCAGAAGATGTGCGATTTTACTATAAACGATTGCGGGGCAATAAGGAAGACTTGGAGCCAGGAAAAAAGTCAAAGGTTTGAAGATGTTTATGTTTGAGAATTCCCATCGGTAACATTTTGTTTTATGGCCTCCTGTGGATTTGGGACTCATGGTTCTCCTGTGCCTCTTTATAGATTGCAAACATTTATTTTGATCCTGGACTACAGTGTGGGGATCATTGCTATGTTGGCTTGCCTTTTCTATCCAAATGTAAGTGACCTTGCTGTTCTCTCTCGTGTCTTCACTTCCCCCAAAATACTCTTTTAGTAAGAGGCTGCCACTTTTAAAGTACATTGCTGTCTTTTGTTACTATAGGAATTATTTAAAAGAAAATTGGCAAGTGGGTATAAATGCAGGTTAAGTATGTCATACCATATGTTTCCTTGTTTTAGCTGAACCCAAAGTGCAGCCTGGTGTAGCCATGCAGGAAGATATGTGGGATGCTGACTGGGATTTGCATCAAAGCCTGTTCAAGGGATGGACAGGAATAAAGGAAAATTCAGGTCATAGGTGAGTGATTTATGTTTATTTTAGCCATCTTTACAAGCTTGAAACAATGCTTTCTAAATTCTTATATTAAATTATTTTGCTTTATAGCTAAGAAAGAATGCCTAATTTTCAGAAAGTTATCAGTGAGGCATCTTAAATTGCCATTTTAACTGTATGTTGCTTAGAAATATACATACTGTCATTTTTCTCTCTTCTGTGGTGTTTTAGATACTTCTTACACTCCAGGAAAATATTTGAAGTTGTCTTTATGTAGGATGACGACAGTATTCACCTTAGACTCATCCATTTGCATAGGAAAGAAAGTTTTTACCTACCACTGGCCTCTGTTAAAGGCAAGGAAAACATTTTCTAGGTTTACCCCGACCTGGACACTTGATACGAGACCAGAGTGTCTGTTTGCTTATTGTGAAAAGAATACCTCCTTTCTTTTTTTTTGAGACGGCGTCTCACTTTGTCATGAAACTGGAGTGCAGTGGCGTGATTCTCCTGCCTCAGCCTCCCGAGTAGCTGGGACTACAGGCACGCACCACCATGCCCGGCTAATTTTTGTATTTTTAGTAGAGATAGGGTTTCACCATGTTGGCCAGGACGGTCTCGATCTCTTGACCTCGTGATCCACCCACCTCAGCTTCCCAAAGTGCTGGGATTACAGGTGTGACCCACTGTGCCCAGCCCACCTCCTTCATTTCTAAGTGCCGAGCTGTTCGGGAGCACACAGGGTTCTGTTCAGACAGGCTCCACAGTGTTTCTCTGGTAGGTAGGAAATGTGCATCTAATGACAAATCAATACTGCACCTGGATTCAAAAACAAAAAATGTATTGATTTGGTAGTATAGAAATCTGATCTTTTCATGTACTTCAGAAAAGAATTTGACTAGAATAATGATAGTATGGCAACTGATGGAAACTGCTCTTCTCAAGCTGCTAATTTGAAATATATTTGTTAGTATCAAGATATTCCCATTAAAGAGTACTGTAAATTCTCAAACCATTAATAATTGAAGGATTTGTTTATCTGAACTGTCTGCTATGAAAAGTTTTCTTAAGGTAAAAGAAAGTTGAATGTTTACTTTAAAAAGATGGTCAAAATGAATACAGAAGACACTTCCTCTAATGGAACACTCATTACAACTCTCCTTTGTACCCTGTATTTCCACAGTGGACATTGTAAAGGACAAGCAAGTCCCAAATGTTAATGTCCAGTTATGAACAAATAACTCACAGTGCTGCCCTAGGCTCATCTGCTAAGGAACCTCTTCACCTCCTACCCACAAAAAGCCTGCCTTCCTCTCTCTGTCCCCAGCACCCCATTGCTAAGATCCAGGCTCGCTGTCTATGCTGAGTGCACCGTGGACGTGATATTCTCCCTGATCCTGCCTTTGTGTTACTTTGTTGTGTGTGTGTTACAGAGGATTTCTGCTACTAGTCTTATACACCTGTACTCTTACCAGTAGGAGAGTATCGTAACGCTGCAGCAATAGAATTAGGGGTTAAAATAGGCTTCAGCGTTTAGTCCCAGGGATCTCAGCTCCATTTATAATATTGTGTCTTTGGGAATGTGTTCTGAGTTCTAAGCAACTGGCTTATACACACTTACGAGTCGGGATATACTCAGATGAGGTCTTGAATATTGCTGAAAACTTCACGTGTATCTGCACAAAACCTTCATAGGTTTTGCCTCTGTCATCAACTGATGTCTTCATGGAGTGTGAGGACTCTGTTTTGTTTTTATATCAAGGGGAATAAAAGCCATATGCCAAGAAATGCACTGCCTTCTCATTGGTTCTACTGAAAATGTTTTTAGCACCCTGCTTGTAGATATCTAGATCTTTCCCCTAGGCACGTAAGATCCTTTAGGATCTGCGTAACATCATGTGTTATCTGTATATGCCTGCCTTTTCTAAATAGGTTATCTGCTATAGGCCAGCTTTTCTTACTGAATTTATACTTGGAAAGTTTTTTCTAAGCTTACACAGGATTACATTCATGTCATTGGTCCTATGCCTAAGATTTATCATCCTTTCCATATTCAGTACAGAAACAGAGGATCTGTGACAGATATTTTGGCAACTCTTTGTGCCAATATCAAGACATCAAATAGCATTACAAGCATAGTAAAATATTAGAATGAATAAATGTGTTTTTTTCAGGGCCAGCAAAAAATTTCTGAAGTACATAAGCCTAATCGAATTTCTTATGTTCAGAAGACTCAAATATTTCATTGTGATACAGTGACTTACAAATTGTTTTTCTAGATTGAGTGCTATATTTGAAGTAAATACAGACCTTCAAAAAAATATAATATCAAAAATCACTGCCGAGCTCTCCTGGCCTTCCATACTTAGCTCACCCCGGCACTTGAAATTTCCACTTACTAATACAAACTGCTCCTCAGTAAGTATTCAAAGTGACGTTGGTTTTTGGAAATATGTACTAGGGTTATAAAGTATTTACTCTTAGCTTTCACTATAGAAATCTTTCATTTAATGTTTCGTTATCTTGTTTAAGGAAGAAGAGATTACTTTAGAAAATCCTGCAGATGTTCCTGTCTATGTTCAGTTTATTCCTCTGGCTTTATATTCCAACCCCTCAGCGTTTGTAGATAAGTTAGTATCAAGGTAAGTATTGTTTTGGATCATCACGGTGTTTCTATGTAGTATTGAATCAGTATTATATTCACTTAAAAAGCCTTATTGCAGCTCATGCAGTGGTAGATTTGACTTAGAGAAGTTCTGGATCTATACGATTGAGAGAAGGTTTTAGGGAGGTTTGGGTGGATGCTGTGTGAAGCATCCAGAAAAGCTTTCAGTATAAGGCAAGAAAAAGTAATGTGGAGCTCCCTTCTAAACATGTGTAAAGAGAAAGCAGATGAAACCTTCCAAATATTCTAGTTTTAAAAAGTGGACAAAATATTAATTACAAGTTGTGGCCTTTAATTTTCTTAAGGCTATAAATCTGGTCATACTGATCTCAAAAACTGCCAGACAATAATTTGAAAATAAAGCACACACCTGATAATCACTCCATAACCCCCTTAACTATGATGTTGCTTATGAATAAATATGTGTACATTTTTTATTTTAGGTTTAACTTGAGTAAGGTGGCAAAGATAGATTTGAGAACACTAGAATTTCAAGTCTTCAGAAACAGTGTAAGTATTCAAACTTCATAATATTCCAAAGAAATTATTCTATAATATGATCAATGTAAATATGAAAGAAAATTATTGGCTACTCTTAAATTTGGCTGAAGGGTAAGTTACTGAAGAAGTCAGAGCAGTCCAGTAATTATTTTAGAGGCAAATAAATCAGGAAGAGTAGGTGAGATCTAGATCAAGGTGAGGCACATTGAGTGGAAGGTTCATATTTGTGGGCATTAAATATTAAGCCCATGAAGGTTTATAATAATAATTACAGAAATTCTGAGAGTATATAGATGAGGTAAATGTTAATACATAATTACTTTTTATTAAGCATCAAAATATTGAGCTCAGTCATTTAAATTTTGTTTCTGGATACTTTGTAATTAAATTGTAAGCCATCCATGAGTGCTAAACCCATGGCTGACTGTGTTCGTATTTAGCAGGGTAATATGCATGATTTTCACTCAATGGATAATCTTCTATATATAAACATATACATAAACTGGTTTGTTCTAGGAACCAAACTATTTTCTATCATTCAGGCCAGGCGGAGCAACCACTAACCACTCGTTACTAAATAAGACCTAATGTAAGGGTGTGTGTTAGGAACTTAGCACTTGGAGCTAAGGCTCCCTGCAAAATGGTCCAAGCCTTTTGGCCACTATGCCCTTCTTTCTGCCTCGGGCCAAATTCATATCTGGTTCTCTGATTCCAGAAGCTTTCCCCTTACCATTGTATCATGTGGTCATTGCTGACTAGGAATTGCTGTGAGCAAATTTCAAACCAGATCCTTTGTAGTTCTTGAAATACTGTATTCTTTCCCATAGCTCCATGTTTTTATCGGTAAAGCATATATTAGCCCAGTCCTTATTAGAATAGTTTTTATAACTCTGTCTTTCAGGCAAGCTTACATAAGAAAGTGATATTCAAAGTTGTATTTTTTTCTGTTGAACAGTAGCTGGACACTAGACTGAAGTGTAGACAGTCTTGTATTCCAGCCCCATGCCCCTCTCTGGGAATCTTTTTGTGCTTTGCTTTTCCCATCTGTAAAATGCCAAAGTAACAAATATTACTGGAAGTTACCTAGAAGGCTCAGTAACTGGAACTTCCTTTCACTCTGCTTTTCTTTCTTCTTTTCTTTCTTTTTTTTTTTTTTTCTGAGACAGAGTCTGACTCGGTCTCCACCACACCTGACTAATTTTTTTTTTACTGGTATTTTTTAGTAGAGCCGGGGTTTCACCATGGTGGCCAGGCTGGTCTCGAACTCCTGACCTCAGGTGATCCACCCGCCTTGGGCCTCCCAAAGCACTGAGATTACAGACGTGAGCCACCGTGCCCGGCGCACTCTGCTTTTATAATAGGGAGAAATTTCACGTAAGTATTAAGTGAGCTAATATTTAACTTTTTTATTTTATTAACTACAAGCCATATTTACAAGATGTAGAACACTGAACTAAGCACTGTGAGAGATAGGAAAATAAATAAGAGTATCGAGACGTCAGAAATTTATTCTAAATAAGAAATTCAGGAAGAGGTCTTAGAGTGAGCTTAGAGTAAATTCTATCTCAGGCATGTCTACGGTGCTGTAGAATGTGGTTCTCAAGATACTTGGTCTCAGGACTCCCTTGCAGTCTTAAAATTATTAAGGACCCCAGAGAGGTTTCTTGTTTATATGGTTTGCATCCATCAGTGTTTTGCCATATTAGAAACTGAAACTGAGGCTGAGCGCAGGAGATCTCTAAAAGAGTGATTTAATTTGTTTAATAATAAAAAACTTATTCCATTCAACATAGGTAACATCAAAAATGAAAACTACCTGTATTTTAAAAAATCATTTAGCAAGGAGAATGGATTGTTTTAAATTTTTACAACTCTCTTTAATGGCTGGCTCCCTGACTTAATGGACAGGTAGATTCTCATGTCTGCCTCTACATTCAGTCTCTCTTGATACATTGGTTTAATTGAAGTATGTAATGAAAATCTAACCTGCTACAGACATGTAATTGCAAAAAGAAGGAGTATTTTAGTTGCATTTTTATTTATAACACTGTACATCAGTCATTTGGAAAATATTGGTGCACAGAGATATGCAGACCTTACAGATGTTGCCACAATTCACTATGCACTGTCCAAAAATGAATCATACTCACTCACCACCAGGCTCATCAGGAACCTCTTGAAGTATTGGGAAGCTGTCAAGCTCACAAGGGTGAATACAAATTATCCAAAATCCTAAATTTTGCTCAAAAGCTTGAATTTTATTGGAAACAAATACTTCAGTAGGCTCACTTATTTCTATGAAAATATCTGCCAGATGCCCAAGTCTGAATAACCATTGACTGTCAGTCGTTCTTTCAGATGTAAACGGTGTTCCATGAGAAAAGCAGCTAGTTCACTAGTTCAGCTTCCATCTCAAACAGCTTTGCAAAACAACATGATAGCTGTAGAAATACTTTTTCCATACTTGCCATCGTATCCCACGGAATGTTAAAGACGTGCTCCAGGGTCGAAGTTTTTACGGCATCATCAAGGACTTTTTTTTTTTTTCACTACACATGCATGACACTGAAGAACACAATGGCTGCTGGGAAGTTGGATACCCCTGCCTTGGTGCATGCTAAGGAGTCAGCAGTTTCACCCTCCATAGCTTTTGCTGACTCAGTGCAGATGCCAACATGGTGAAAAAGACAAATAACATCATCGGTATTATTATGCAAATAGTTTTGACGTTGTGGCGGGCACTCGGACAGGATCCCTGAGGCCCCCAGGGGTCCAAGGTCACTGTTGGAGAACCTCCACTGTGAAATGATCAAGGTCCTGAAGGGTGTACAGGAGGCATCGCAACATCTTAAAGTTTCCCCCAAATCATGAGAGTTTAAATTAGCTCCTGTTTGCTGGGAATATATGTATAGTACATCATTGTGTCCATCGGTAACTCCAGAGTAGTTTATTTAAAAGGGAACTTACCAACCATCTTGAAGCAGTCGGAATATTCTCTTGTCTCAGTGGACTTGGACAGAAAGGAAAAAATAGCAGTTAACACTTGAACAACACAGACTTGGACTGTGCTGGTTCATGCATACTTTTCTCAGTCAAGCGCAGATGGAAAATACAGTTCTCAGGATGCAAAACTGCATATACGGAGAGCTGTACTTTTTGTATAAGCACATTCCACAGTGGCCGACTGCAGCTTGAAAATGCGCAGATTTGGTTATGCCCGGGGTCCTGGAAACAGTCTCTGGCATGTACAGAGACAACCATATTTACCTCAGAAGGAAGAATCAAAAGTAGTGTGCTTCATAAAGTCTGTTGACTGTAAGTTAATGTTTGTGGACCCATGCTGAAGCAAGAGCTAGATCTGTATGTGGGAAACACACACCGATCTATGCCGGGGGAGTAGAAAACAATACAGAACTCACCCTCCTTCCGTGTTAGCGGAAGCCGTAAAGAACTGGTGGATGTTTATAGCCAAGTGTTGACAACCCTTCCCTGAAAAAAGTTTACACTTAATGTTGCTTAAAAACCAGAACAGTGTATCCTTATATGTGACCTGTGACTGTTTTCGTAAATAGACAAGCAAATTTTCTTAACCTTAACTATAACTGGCTGTCAAAAAGTCATATTTTGAATATTAAACTAAGCTATGCTTTAAACTTTAAATCATCGGGTGTTTTTGAAACAGTAATTGTGTGTAACCTTCAAAATAAGATTCAAGGAGAAATTTGTAGGAGTTGAAAATCTTTTTACGTGTAAACGTACGGTGCAGCCTGAAGACCCTTCAGCTGGTCCCCTTCAGAGGGGAGGAGTGGCGTGGCAGTGGCAGGCAGTGGCAGGAGGCCTGAGGTGTTGGCCTTAGTCCCCTTTAGAGGGGAGCAGTGGCGGGAAGCATCAGGAGGCCTGGGGTGCTGGCATTGGTTCCACAAGTGTTTGCTTTGTGCTCATGTGTCTAGGTGATCATCTTAGGTTTCTGTCCTTTTCTGTGTGTGTAATACTTCGAAATTTTAGAACGTTAAAAACAAAAGAGATATGTATCCAAAAACAAATGCCTTGTGCAAACATTGAGGACTTTGTTTGGTGACCTGGGGAACAAATCCCCTTTTTGGACTTAATGCAGAATATGAATCTCATCGTTGGTTCCTCTGCGCTGCTTTCCAGCTAACCCGTATCTAAACATGACAGATAAAGTTGTTTACGCATTTAATCAGTTTGAGAAACTCTACTGGGCTGCAGATGAGGTGTAAAGGAAGAAACTTCTTCCAGAGAATATATTCATGACTCCTCTTTGTTTATCCAATGATTCAAGGCTCATCCACTGCAGAGTTCAACAGGATTTATGGAGGGCCTCTCTCGACATTTAATTTTAAACCTAATTTTAAAACCTGGAGAAAAGAAATCTGTCAAAGTAAAGTTTACACCAGTTCACAACAGAACTGTTTCTTCACTTGTCATCGTCAGGTAGGTTCTGTGACACAGCATGGGTTCATTTTTACTACTCACTTAGAAGGCCTCACTTGTTTTAAGATGAATTTGCGTGTCTAACTTAGGAAATAGTTTGAATTCACTTTGTCCAAAACATGCACACATACTCCATGCCTGATGAAACATACCTTTGTTATCAAATGCATAGTTCAAAACCATGAATAGTGTCTTACTGTGATGTGTGTCTCTTAAAATAAAACTCTTGCTCTTCTCTGTTTATTTTGAATTCTTAAAGTATAAATTCTCACCATTAAATTTAATTTCTATGTGGTGCTCTGTAAAATAACAGTAGAAATTGCAAATCAAAAGATTGTGCAAATTTAGTGAGAGGAGAATCTGTAATTCTTGTTCTTACATAGAAATAACCTGACTGTGATGGATGCTGTGATGGTCCAAGGACAAGGAACAACTGAGAACTTGAGGGTGGCAGGCAAGCTTCCAGGTCCAGGAAGTTCCTTGCGCTTTAAAATCACGGAAGCCTTGTTAAAAGATTGTACAGATAGTAAGTCTTCCTAACAGTTCCAAGGACACTAATTTCAGAATTTGCTTTCAACAGTAAATAATTTCAAAAACAACGTTATTTCTGTATGTGCACAGATGTATATTAGTTATGAATGCTTAAGATCTTAAGGAAATTCCATGTCTTACGTTTAGAGTTGTTTGATTTGGATCGTAAGAGATTTAAAGTGTTGGCACTCATTGCATACCTTAGCTGATTTACTCTCAGTATGAAACGTAAAGTATAATAAACTTTTGCCATCTAAAATGATGTGTCAAAGTCGATTACCTCATGATGAAATCTGAGGAACAGCTGATCTCTGACATGCAGGGATGGTTTATAACCTGTGACACATAGTAATTCATGGATAGTGTGTTTATCGTTTGGACTGGGAGCACATGATGGCAAGATTTAGTCTTATTCCTGATTTTTTATTCTTTAGGTTTAAAACTAAGAGAACCAAATTTCACATTGAAAAGAACATTTAAGGTAGAGAATACAGGACAACTTCAAATTCACATAGAAACCATTGAAATCAGTGGATACTCCTGTGAAGGATATGGCTTTAAAGTGGTTAATTGTCAAGAGTTTGTTCTAAGTGCCAATGCCTCTAGAGATATCATCATCTTGTAAGTATTTTATTTTAAGCTATAATGAATCATTAACTTTCTATACTAGAGCTGCTCAAACTCTATGCAAAGATATATTTTCATGTTTCCCAAAAGTCTTTATCCACAAATGTATTCATTTGATTTTTTTTTTCCACTTAATCTTTGGCTAAGGTATTTCTTCGTATCTTAGTTTTCAAAGTTGTAAATTTATTTTCACTTAATCTTTGGTTGAGGCATTTCTTCATGTCTCAGTTTTCAAAAGTCGTAAAACTTTGTCTCTGAAGTGGATCAGATAATCTTAGAAATCAATTTCAAAATTATTTTCAGGGTTATGTTAAAGCAAAAGATGTTGGTGTAAATTCACAGTCCCTCAGCAACAGAGATTTGTTTCATACGTGTACAATTTTTTCGTGTTTTGCAGTATAAAGATACGTAATATTTTGGTTAGAAGACAGTTTTAATGCCCATCTCAGTAATAGCTGCAGCATATTTTAACAATTAATTGATAACTTGTTTTGTTATAAAGTTTATGCAATAAAATGCAACTTCTGTCCCTTAATTGAATATTTAATTTTGTGATCTTTAATGGATATTTACTTAATAAGTAGCTACATTATTGTATATAAGGCATAATGTGTGACACCTAAAGATGCAATGAGGAATAAGACACCTTTCCTCAAGGTGCATACAATTAGCAAAAAATACAAATAAAATCATTGCAGCAGTAATCCATACTGCAGGAGATGATGAAAAAATCACTAGGCCCCTGAAGGTTTGTTTGTTTTTTTAAAAAACACATTATTGGGACTGTAGCCTGGCAGAAGAGCATGGATTTAGATAAGAAAGAGGGAGAGAAGGACACAAAGCTCAGGACCATTTTCTGAAGTAATAATTACAGGAAACTGATTATTGTTACTTTTTAGTGTAAGTTCTCTAATTATTCACAGAATACAGTTGTTCCTATTATTGACCATGGGACAATACTTTTTTCATCCTAAAATGAGGAAGTTGAGTAAAAGCGTCAAACTCAAATTCTGTTATATTTCAAAGGCTTATGGGATTGGTATTATATGTAGACTGCTTGTGAGATATTTTTAAAACTTAGCCTTACTGCCATCATTGTGTTTTAGGTTTACTCCTGATTTTACAGCTTCTAGAGTTATCCGGGAACTGAAGTTTATAACAACCAGTGGCTCTGAGTTTGTGTTTATATTGAATGCATCCCTTCCTTACCATATGTTAGCAACCTGTGCAGAAGCCCTACCCAGACCCAACTGGGAACTGGCTCTGTATATCATCATCTCAGGAATAATGAGGTACTTGTGTCTTGTTTCAAGGTTCATATTCATTCAACATTTAACACTGTTGATGGAGTGCCCACTCTGTGCCAGCCACTGTTCTGAGTTCTAGGATATGCCAGCGAACAAGATAGAACTCTGCCTTTATCAGGCTCACAGACTGGTAGGAACAGTGAAAACTGAGCCTGTCTTGGGTGGCATATATAATAAACCGTCTTCTTTACCTCTGAAATTGGTTACACAAATTAAGTACATTTTGACGTCTTTTTTAAATGCTCAGATAAAGTTACTTCACTGGGGCATATATATAATATACTTAGTACTACCTAGGCCACATGAAACTGATTAGAAATGTTTTTAGATTCTCAGTGTCTTCATCTGTTGTCAGTATATTACTTTGTGTTTTAAGAATCAGATAGATTCACCTCTAAACTAATTTACATATTTATATCACACATCCTTGAGAGGAAACAGGTTGGAGAGTTGAAACTAAAATTCTTCTAAGTAAAAGAAAAATCAGATTCCAGGCATTTCTTCTAATACATGTAATTATTGCCTCCATATAAAACCTCCATGTAAGATGGCATTCTATAAAAATTGATGAGCAGACCGGGCACAGCGGCTCGCACCTGTATTCCCTGCACTTTGGGAGGCCGAGTCGGGCAGATCACCTGAGGTCAGGAGTGCAAGACCAGCCTGGCCAACATGGCGAAACCCCGTCTCTACTAAAAATACAAAAAATTAGCTGGGTGTGGTGGTGCATCCCTATAAGTCCAGCTACTCGGGAGGCTGAGGCAGGAGAGTCGCTTGAACCTGGGAGGCTGAGGTTGCAGTGAGCTGAGATCGCCCCATTGCACTCCAGTCTGAGCAATAAGAGTGAAACTTCATCTCAAAAAAAAAAAAAACAGAGAAAGAAAGAAAAACTGATGTGCAAACTTTTATCCATAAAACTGTGGGTTTTGTCTGTTAAAAGTTGTCACAGACAACTTGGTTTTCTATTATATCATTTTGTACTTTACCAAGAAACTCTGCCTTTAACATCGAATTTTGTTGCTTGTTCACTAACAATCCTGATTTTCCAATTTTGTTTACCCCTGCAGTGCACTGTTTCTTTTGGTCATTGGAACAGCCTATTTGGAAGCTCAAGGAATATGGGAGCCATTTCGAAGGCGGCTATCCTTTGAGGCCTCGAACCCGCCCTTCGATGTGGGAAGGCCATTTGATCTCAGGAGAATCGTTGGTATTTCATCTGAAGGAAAGTATGTTCACATGCTGGCAATAAATTCCCTCGTGTACATAGATTTGGCTGATAAAATTACAAGAAAAATAAGTTGCTTTTCATCTTTGCTCAGGAGAAAAAAAATCTTAATTCTGATTACTTAATAGCACCCTGTATGGAACTCTGGGTGACTTAGAGCTCGTACTGGATACTGTGTTTTTATTATATTGATAAGGGTTAAAATACTTTTAGTTAGATCACTGACGGTAAATTATCAATGTTCAGATAGAACAGATTTTAGAGAGTAGTAGAAATTCTCCCTATTTCTTGCTATTTTTTCCCTAGTGTAGTTGGTATTTATGGTGGCTATACTGATGAAGTACGTTTTTTTTTAATATTAGATTTTGTAGGTTGCTATTTACTGATCTGCAGTTGGTCCCTTTTTCAGCTTGAACACACTCAGCTGTGACCCCGGTCACAGTAGGGGGTTCTGTGGAGCAGGCGGTTCATCATCCCGACCCAGTGCCGGGAGTCATAAGCAGTGTGGCCCATCGGTCCACCCACACAGCAGTCACAGCAATAGAAACTCAGCTGACGTGGAAAACGTCAGAGCCAAAAACAGTTCAAGTACCTCTAGTAGGACTTCTGCTCAAGCAGCTTCTTCACAGTCTGCTAACAAAACAAGCCCCCTTGTCTTAGATTCGAACACAGTGACTCAAGGTCATACAGCAGGCAGAAAGTCCAAAGGGGCAAAGCAGAGCCAGCACGGCAGCCAGCACCATGCCCACAGCCCGCTGGAGCAGCACCCTCAGCCTCCTCCGCCACCGCCAGTGCCTCAGCCCCAGGAGCCACAGCCCGAAAGGCTGTCTCCCGCCCCCCTCGCACACCCTTCCCACCCAGAACGTGCCAGCAGCACGAGACACAGTTCCGAGGACTCGGACATCACCAGTCTCATAGAAGCCATGGACAAAGACTTCGACCACCATGACTCCCCAGCCCTAGAAGTGTTTACAGAGCAGCCTCCATCGCCATTGCCAAAAAGCAAAGGTAATCATCTCCTCCCACTGCTGGAGATCCATGATGTGTGAGGGAAAAGCTGGTGCATGCTTAAGGAGCTGTTAAGATTATAGTTGTGGTAACCAACTAACTTAGTAGGTTCCTCTGGCTCAGATTTATCTCCAGAGTTGGACTTCAACTTTTCCATCAAAATCCAATTAGAGGTATCTGTCATAAAAGTTATATTTGTATTTCTTAGATTGTTTACCAAAATCAGAAATTCTGTGGACATCTACTGTTTTTCTTTTCAGCTGCCTGTGATTGTGTTATTGTGATAGATTGAGCTTTTTTTTCATTGTTAAAACAATTTTGAGCAGAGGAGTAAAATGGAGATCATCTGCCTTTTAACTCCAAATTAGGATTTCTTCACTTTCGAGCAGGGGTTGGCAGACTAAATTAGCAGGCCGAATGACCACCTGGTTTTATGAATAAAGTTTTATTGGAATAGAACCATGCTCATCTGTTGGTATATCCTCAGCTTTCCTGCTTCTATGGCAGAGTTAAGTAATGGTGACCAAAACAGTATGGCCCACAAAGCTGAAAATGTTTGCTATCGGGCCCTTAACCAAAAAAGCTTACCAAGCCTGCTTTAGAGTTCTGCTTACTGTATTAGTTACCTGCCTATTTCTGAGTAACAGATTACCCCAAAACCCAGGTGCTTAAAAGAACACATACTCTTACCTCACAGCTTGTGTGGTCAGGGACGTAAGTACAGCTTAGCTGGGTCCCATGGCCCTCACAAGACTGCAGTCAAGGTGTTGGCCAAGGCTGATGTCATCTTAAGGTTCAGCTGAAGGTGGACCTGCCTCCATGTTCACACAGGCAGTTGATGGCGGGATTCAGTTCTTCCTGGGCTGGCTGTGGCCAGAGGTCTGTCGTGGTTTCTATCCACAGGGCAGGTCACAGCTTGGCAGTTGGCTCCCCCAGAACAAACAAGAGGGCAAGGAGGAAGCAGGACGGAAGTCACTGTTTCTTATGAGCTAATCTGGGAAGTGACATCCCATCAACGTTGTAGTATTCTGCTCATTCGAAGTGTGGTCCAGCCCACACTCCAGGAGAGAGAACCACACAAGGGCATAAATACCAAGAGGTAGACACCACTGGGAGCTTGGAAGTCTGCACCACACACAAATGGGTAGACCAGTTTGTAAGCTCCAGAATCAAGAGGTAAAAACCAGTAAATAGCCTCTAGTTGTATTGTAGTTTCATCCCTTTACAGCCTGAGCTTTTTTGCGTCTTCCTTTCTCTCTCGTGGCAGCATGCTAATATACCTTATTCCAAGCCTATATCAGTCCCTTCCAGAATGGTTTACCAAGGAGTTTTTGGCTTCAGTTTATACAGAAAACAGGGATCTTGGCAGCCCTAAGAGGCCAGAAGAAACTTGACATCCCAGAGTCTAGGAGTTTTAGATAATTTTTTAGTCCCAGTAATATGAAAACTAGCTCTATTGAGTCCTCTTGGAATTACATGCATTCGGATTTGTAAAACAGTAAGACGTCTTGAATATGATTGGTTAACCTTCTACAGAAATCCTTTTTTGGCTAACCCATTATTAACTGAGCTTACATATTTTAGGGTAATTTTTAGAATAATCTTAAGTGACTACTTAAAAGTTCTTTTGTAATTAGATCAAGTTACATAGCATTTTTTCCCACATTTAGGGCATGAATAAAATAAATCTGTATTATCCTCTCATCACAAAGAAAGAGTTGGGCAGTCAAATTGACTACCTCATTACTGTGTCTAACACAGTCTTCCAACATCAGCGTGATGGGTCCAATTCTATTTGCAGGATCACTCATTGAGAACCTAAATTTTAAAGTGAAATACTTTGTAATTTTCAGTGGTCCTAGAGTCAGCCTACTAAAAGATACTCAGTGAGGGAGCATGGATGCCACATTATTGGTAACTCTTGAGCCTGTGAGGAGACAGTGGTTATAGGCTTCAAAGGAGCGGCTACTGTACTCACTATGCTTCCCGCTGATGCTGTTTGGTAAAAAGGAAGGAGCCCGTATCTATATTTTTTTTCTTCTTCAATGTTTTTATTGCAGTGTAGCATACATATAGAAAGACAGTCTTTAAAATGAACTTTAAAGGTGGGCATTGACCTTGGGGTTGCAAACTAGTAAGTAGTATGTTGTGAAACTGTAGGCTTCCAGCCGGGCAGAACGTTTATAATCTTTCAGAAGCTTACTGCCACACCCCTGCAAACAGCAGATTTACATTACATACGAACATTCTCTTTTTAGAGGCCACACGTTCTTTTTTTCCTCCCCCTGGTATCTCATACTAAAATTATGTCTTGTAATGAGATTATGTGGTTTCTGGCTTTTGAGGCTGCTCAGAATGACCACTTCAAGTGACTCTGGTGATCTTTCTGGATCTTGCCTTCAGCGGTTGAATGGCTTGCAAGCCACCCGGCCATGCTATGCCATCTCTCCAGTCCCTGCTTCCGGTGGCAGGTGATGCCCAGAAATGTCGCCTCCTCGTGGTTGCCCTGAGCAGAGACTCGTGTTGCCGACTAAGATTCTGAATTAGATTCTGTACTTCTTTGGTTTCTCCCACCTGTAACACTTAAACCCCATGGACTGGACAGCAGCCATTGCAGGATTGAGGGCTAAAACCCAAGAAAACCATGAGTCTGGCACAGTTGGGTCTCAGTGTCTGCATTACCCAGAGAAGTGGTGGCGTCTGTGGCCATTCTCGTTTCTGGCTTTGGCTTTATCGAGGGTAGGGAGAGGCAGAGAGTTGTGGCGTCCAGAGGCCCGGCTCTGCCATTAGGCAGGTGCAGATTATATCTTGACTCTGCCCCCTTTACTAACTGTGTGACTTTGGAAAAAAATGACTCCCCTGAGCCTGCACTTGTTATTTTTAAAGTGAAGAAAAGAGTTACTCCCCACGTCATAGGGGGTCACCACCACCATGGTTATTACTGGGGCAGGAAGTGGCACGTGCCATCTGCAGCCTGCTGAGTTGAAGGTGGCTGTGGAGCATCCCAGCAGAAGCATCTGTTTGGAATTTGGTCTCAAGGGTAAGAATTGGGACAAGCAGAGAATCCTGAGAGCAAGGCCAAACGAGAAGGCAGCCAGCAGATAGCATGACAGAAAGCAGTGGAAGGTGTGGTTAGCACATCCCAGCAGGCAGGGCCCGGCGGAGCAGAGGCCGAAGAGTGCGCGCGGAGCCTGGACTTGAGGACATTATTTGTGACCTTGGAAAGAACAGTTTGTGTGAAGCGCTATCACCTCTGCCACGAAGTCACTGTGGCTTAGAGTAACTTTCACATCAGACTGCTAGGAGTGGCCACTGACTAGTGAGTGTGTTGGGGGCTTCTACTCTTTAACCTGTATTTTCCCTGTTTAATTTTTAACAAGAAAAAAGTATGCATGTATTGTATAGTAGGTTTTTTTTTTTTTTAGACATACAGAGTTACAACCAAGACAGTATTTTTAATGAAAAATGAATAATACCTGGAAACGTGGTGCTTGAAAATATCTCTGGGCCGAGGTCAGAAAGCCCACAGAGCTGAGACAGCAGTGCTGATCCACACTTGCCAAGGTTTCAGACGTGACCACCATGTCTCGTGCGCGCCCTGGTGATTGGCACTGCTTGCTGCAGTTTTCCAGTAAGGCAACACTAGGCAGAACGGGAGCAAGACCCAGTTTGTGTGATTCTAACTCCTACACTGTGCTGCCTCCTCAGAGAAAAGGAGGGAGGGGGAAGAAAATGAGGAGATAATTGGTGAAACCATGTGCCCAGGTGGTGGAGTGGGCCAAGGCCCAGTTTGGTGGATGATAAAAGGATGGACGCAGGTGTGCCAGTGCGGGTGAGTTGGTAGAGATGGAGAGGCAGGATACAGGTTTTCACTTGAACTTGAGGAGTCAGCTTGAGGCAGCATGTGGGTTTAGGGAAGTTTTTACTTGAACAAGTCATTCTCTGAGACTGCTTGGAGTGAGTGGTAGGGTAGAAACACAAAACAGACAAAGTTTGGAATAGTCAAATTCCACGTCGCTGAGAATGTTGTAGGCCGGGGGAGTCAGCAGGGGCAGGAAACTTGGATTGCACACGGCCCCCCTTCAGCAACATGGGAGGCCCCGCCAAGGGCCACTGAGGCACTGCCTCTGGTTCATGTCACTTTCTCAGTTGTACCCTGCAGCCCAGTGGTGAAGAACGAAAACTGGGTAGTTGGTGGAGTAGGGCAGTGCTGGAGTTCTGTGGGGCAGGGACAGCAAAAAGACAGCAAGTGAGGACATCACAAGAGTGCTGGCAGGAGAGTGGTGGGGTACTGTGTTGGCAGTGTGGAATTAGCAACAGCGGGGAGGACCTTTCGCCAGAAGGAACTTCACAGATGGAGAACATGAGTGAGTCAAGGGATGGGAAATCCAAGAGGTTGAATTTTGAGGATGGTGGGAGCAAGGAATGTTAGGGGACTAGGTCTGAAAAGGAGGTGTGAGTGTAGGGTTTCAGAGGAAACACAGTTCTGGGCAATACCAGGTTCATAGGCGCAGCCTTGGAAATGGGATGTCAGAGTGAGCTCGAGGTGAGATCCACAGTCCTTATGCAACACTGAGTGCCTCGTGTTTGGGAATTCAGAATTTTGGAAAGGTATGCAGTGCATACACCACACGATGCAGAAGACTGTAAAAGTAGGTGAACACCAGATCAGCCACCAAAAATAGTCATATTAAGTTTTGTTTCTAAATGAGTTTGGGAAACAAAGCTTTGAGAGTGTTTTGGATTTCAGATTTACAGATAAGAGATTGTCGACCTGTATAAGGCCTGGGGTCCAGACAGTGGGAGGTCGAGGGTAAGAGGAAGTCCGTAAGTGTGATGCCAGCACCCCTGAAGCCTGGGGAGATGCTTTCTGGAGGTCACCGTTGGTGATTCTCTGGAGGTTTTCCAGAGATGTCCCTCTCAGGTGCTGTCACTGATATGACAGGGCCTGACGTGGGACCACACACGTTCAGAGAACCCATTTGCTAGTGATTGAAACTTCCCTGAAGTAATTCTTTTGGGTGGCAATTAAATGAAAGGATTTAAAGTGGGAGAGGGGCAACTAACTAGCTCAGACCAGCGATTCATTCAGAGCAAGTAGCGCAGACAAATTCATTATACCGCATTTAGTGACGATAAAGACGGAGTAAATGTCTAGGACATGCTTTTTACTTAGATAATTCATAGTTTGCCTACATTTAAAACAGATTAGAGATAGTTTAAATTATCAAAGCACATGTAAAACAATGAATGAAAGTCAGAAATGGTTTTCGGTGTTTCATCTGTTTTTTAGTTATGGTACTAAAATTTCTAAAGTTTCAGCAGAAACCTAGAATAAAGTTTGTTGTTACCAATAAGTGTTAAATTGAACTGCAAATTTTCTGGCAGTTATGGTTGAGGAAGAATGTCATATAGTTCTCTTGAAGGAAAAGGGGGCATAGGAGTTCATCTGAAAAAAGAGTGTGCTGGCATTAAATTCCTGCCTGAATCTGAGAACATCGAATAGTAGAACGGATACCGTGTCTCTGTTACAGAGACTATGGCAGTGTTCTTCACATAGATCCTTTCTGTCGGTCCCCTGTCAAACCCAACATCTTCACATTGAATGAGAGTTCCTCACCTACACCGTGCCTCTCAGATGCACACTCAGCCTCCCCCACACGCACAGCATTTATGGTGACCGTGGGTAAGTATAGCTAGTGGGTGGTTCTCCACGCTAAATGTTTAGCAGCCAAAGCGTTCTTCCACACACTGAGGTTAGCCCCAAGGTACCCCGCAGTCAGAGACAAATGTTTTTGTCAATAAAGAGTTTTGGTTTTTGGTTTTGGGGAGTTTGGTTGAGACAGAGTCTCACTCTGCCACCCAGGCTGGAGTGCAGTGGTGTGATCTCAGCCCAGTGCAGCCTCCCAGACTCAAGGGATTCTTCCACCTCAGCCTCCCAAGTAGCTGGAACCATAGGCATTCACCACCATGCCTCATTTTTTTATTTTTATTTTTGGAGAGACAGGGTCTCCCTATGTTGCCCATGCTGGGCTCAAGCAATCCCCCCACCTCAGCCTCCCAAAGTGCTGGAATTACAAGCATGAGCCACTTTGTATCTGGCCACTTGTCTTTTTAGCTTTTTGTTTTGAGATAATTGTAGATTCACATGCAAATAATAAATTCAGAGATCCCATATACCTTTCACCCAGTTTCCCCCAGTGGGAACACATTGCAAAACCACTGTACAATATGGCACCCAGGATAGTGATGCTGATACAGCCAAGACGCAGAACATTTCCAAGCCCACAGGAATCCTCATGGGCTCTTTTCTAGCCACACTCACTTCCCTCCTTCTTCAGCTTACCCCTTAGTCTGGCAACTATGATTGCATTTATGTAACATTCTTGAAATGACAAAATTGTAGAAATGGAGGAGATTAATAGTTTCCAGACTAAGGAGACCTTTTTCCCGAAAGGAATGTGCCATTTTGGTTTTTCTGAGCCAGTTTAATTCTCTGGAGATTGGCCAGTTTGTTGCTTTTAATTGCTGAATAGTAGTCCGTCGTATTGGTGTACCACAGGTTTTTCAGTCATTTGCTCATTGAAGAACATTTGGATTATGTCTAATTTAGGGCTATTATGTATAAAGATGCTATAAATATTTGTGTACAAGTTTTTGTATGAACACAGAGCTTCATTTCTCTGGGATATGTGCCCAGGAGTGAATTTGTTGGGTCTTATGATAGTTGCATATTTCATTTTTTTAAAGAAGCTGCCAAAACGTTCTCTCTAATGACCGTGCTGTATTCCATTCCCACCAGCAACGTGGGAGTGATCCAGGTTCTCCACGTCCTCAGCAGCATCTCCATTTTTTCCTGTTGAAGCCATTCTGATAAGTGTGTAGTGATACCTCTTTGTGGTTTTTATTTGCAGTCATTTTCTAATGGATAATGATGTTGAACATATTTTCATGTGCTTATTTGCCATCTGTCTGTTTTCCTTGGTAAATATCTTCTTCATATCTTTTGCCCATTTTTTTAATTGGATTGTTTGGGAGTTTTTTTTTTACTATTGATTTTGAGAGTCATTTACATATTCTAGATACTAGTACTTTGTCAGATATGTGGTTTGCAAATATTTTTCACTTGTCCATAGTGTGTCTTTTTATCCTTTTATAGTCCGTGATTCATTTTGAGTTCAGTTTGTATGAAGTGTGAAACTTAGTTTGGAGTTCACTTGAAGTAGGGGGAAGATGTTAATTTTTCACTCGCTTTCCTAATAGTTACAGGGCTGGTCACAGCCTCTGTTTCATATTCGGTGAGTTGTGGTGGTTGTGTTTTCAATCAGGTGGTCCATCATTTCATCGAAGGAATCACAATTATGTGAATAGAGTTGTTTATAGTATTCCCTTACCATCGTGTTGATGTCTTTAGGGTCTATAGGAATATTCTGTTTCATTTCTGGTATTGGTAATTTGTGTCTTCTTTTTTTGGTTATTTTTGGGGTTTTGGGGTTTTTTTGGTCAGTCTTCCTAGGTTTGTCAGTTTTATTGATCTCATCAAAGAACAGCTCTAGGTTTCATTCATTTGCCTCCATTGCTTATCTGTTTCATCCCAGTGCCTTCTGTTCTTACCTCCGTTACTACCTCCCTCCTGCTTGCTTTAGGTTTATTTTTCTGCTCCTTTTTTAGTTACGTAAGGTGGGAGTTTAAATTGTTAATACGGGACTTTTCCCCCCTTTTTATGTATGCTTTTAGTGCTATAAATTTCCTTCTCACCCCTGCTTTGTTGCTGTCCCACAAATTTTGATATATGGAACTTTCAGTTTTATTCCCTTCCCTTCTTTTTCTTTTGAGACTTTCTGTGACCCATGAATAATTTAGAAGTGTGTTGCTTAGTTTCCAGTCTTCCAAGATTGGAGATTTAGCCTATCTTTCTGTTACTGCTTTCTACTTTGAATCCACTATATTGGAGAATACACTACAAATGATTTCACTTATTTTAAATGTGTTGAGGTTTGTTTTATGGCCCAGGACATGGTCTGTCTTGGCTTATGACCCACGGGCACTTGAAAAGAATGTATATTCTCCTGTTTCGTGTGGACTGGTTTATAAATGTTCTTTAGAGTCTGTCGGTTGATAATGGTGTTAAGTTCTTTCCTTTCTGATTTTTCTGTCTAGTTGTTATACTGTTGAGAGAAGGTTCTTGACATTTCCAAATGTAATTGTGGATTTCTCTTTTAGGTGTTCCTGCTTTACATAGTTTGCAGGGTTTTTGTTTGATGCGTTTACATTTAAGATTGCTATAACTTCTTGGTGGATGGACTGTTTTATCATTATATAATGTCCTTCTTTGTTTCTAGTGATTTTCTTTCCTCTCAAGTTCATCTAGTATTAATATAGCCATTCCTGCTTTACTTTAATTAATGTTCCCATGATTTTTTTTTTCCCTCCTTTTACTTCAGCCTGCTCATACCATTACGTTTGAAGGACGTTTCTTATAGACAGCATATAATTAGGTCATGAGTTTTAATCCAGTCTGCCAGTCTCTGTATTTGTTATATAAGTAGACTGTCTACTTTTAATATACTTATTGATATGTTAGGACTTAAATCTGCCATTTTATTTCGTTTTCTTTATTTTCTTTTCCTGCCTTTTGTGGGTTACTTGTATATTTTTTAGAATTGTTTTATCTGTAGCATTTTTTAATATATCTCTTCATATAGCTTTTTTTTTTTTTAAGAGGATGCTCTAGATATACATTATACGTATATAAGTTCTCATGGTCGTGGGGTCATCATTTCACCCTCGCAAGTGAGCTGTAGAAACCTCATCTCCCTTTATGTTTCTTTGCTTTAGTTGTCTTAAATATTTCCTCTACATACATTTAGAACCAAATCAGATAGTGTTTGAATTTTTACATCAGTCATCAAACATAATTTAGAAAACTTAAGATATGAAGGAAATCTTGTTTTGTTTATATATTTTTTCCTAATCCTCCCAGGTTCCTTCTTTGATCATTTCCTGTCTGTTTTAGTAACTTTCTTCGGCCATTTTCTTAGGGTAGGTCTGTTGGATATGAATTCTCTGAGTTTTCTTTCATCTGAGAATGTCCGAATATTCCTGAAGGATATTTTCATCTGAGTATAGGATTCTGGAATGATGCTTGTTTTCTTTGAGAACTTGAAAAATGCTTCCTTTTAGCCTCCGTGGTTTCTCGTGAGAACTCTGTCATTCTAATTGTGTTTTCCCTGTAGGTCATGTGTCATTTTCTCCAGCTGATTTCAGGGTTTCTTTGTCTTTAGTTTTCACAGATTTGATTATAACGCATCTTGATGTGGATTCCTTTCTCTTTTCCTTTTTTAGGCTGTCTTTTTTTTTTTTTTTTTTTTTTTTTTTCCAGTCTATATAGGTTTAGTCTCACCAAATTGAGGAAGTTTTTTTTTTTTTTTTTTTTTTTGAGACAGAGTCTCACTCTGTGGCCCAGGCTGGAGTGCAGTGGCCGGATCTCAGCTCACTGCAAGCTCCACCTCCCGGGTTCCCGCCATTCTCCTGCCTCAGCCTCCCGAGTAGCTGGGACTACAGGCACCGCCACCTCGCCCGGCTAGTTTTTTGTATTTTAGTAGAGACGGGGTTTCACCGTGTTAGCCAGGATGGTCTCGATCTCCTGACCTCGTGATCCGCCCGTCTCGGCCTCCCAAAGTGCTGGGATTACAGGCTTGAGCCACCGCGCCTGGCCTAGGAATGAGTTTTTACCCATTGTTTCTTTAGGTACTTCTTCAGCCCTCCCTTTTTCTCCTTTCCTTCTGAGACTTTGATAACACAAATGTTAGATCTTTTGTTGTAACTGCACAGGTCCCTGAAGCTCTGTTCTTTTTTGTAGTCCGTTTTCTCTCGTAATTTCTAATTGTCTGTTTTTGTTTACTGATGATTTCCTGTCTCATCGGTTCTGCTATTGAGCCCGTGCAGTGAGCTTTTTATTTCAGTTATTATATTTATCAGTTCTGAAATTTCCATTTTGTTCTTCTATAGCTTCTATGTCTTTGCTGAGGCTGTTTTTTCAGTTGTTTCAAGCATGTTCATAATTGCTCATTGAACAAGCATTTTTATGATGGCTTTGTCAGATAATTTCAACATCTCTCTCATCTTGGTGTTGGCATCTCTTTATTATTTTGTTTGTGTTTTCATTTGATTTGAGAAATTTCTGATTCTTGGTATGAAGAGTGGCTGTAGATTGAAACATGGACCGTTTGGGTATTAATGTTCTGAGACTGGATCTTACCTAACTAAACCTTCTGTTTTAGCTGGCTTTCTCTGACTGCTCTGGCAGAGGAAGAGGAAGGGGTTGTACCCCCTTTTTATTGCCAGGCAGAGTTAGAAGTCCTGGTTTCCTGCTGTCCTCTGTTGACACGCAAGAGCAAGGAGGCTCCTCATTACTGCTGGGTAGGGCTGGGAGTTCTGGTTCCCATGTTGTCTTTGCTGACCCCGCTGGGCAGTGGTAGAAGTCCTGACTGTCTACTAGGCCTCCTCTGGAGTTGGCTCCTTAGTGCGTGGTCAGGAAGGGGTGTTCATTACTGACTATCTGGAATGAAAGGCTCAGCTCCCTGCTTAGCCCTCCCTAACAGCACCATCACCAGCATGCTGGGATGTCTGGTTACAGCCTTGCAAAGGTGGAAGTCTTGGCTCCCACTTTGGCCTTTGTTGGCATGAGTAGAGATGGCACCCCAGTTCTTATTGTGGTGTTGGCCTGGAGCCTTTGTCTTGCTGGACTGCCCCTTTCCTGCACCTTTGGCAAGAGAGAGCTGACTTTTGTTGAGGCTTTGTTTATCTCTGCACATTGGTGTTTCTGAGTGGATGTGTGTGGCAGAAAGAAAACCCAGGAACCTTACCATCATGCCTTTCCTCAGACCCCAGTCTCCCTCCAGTCTGTCACCTTCTCTGCCTTTCAGAGTCATCTTCTTTGCTTTTTGTATACTGCCTAGAGTTTTCAGTTGTGCTTGGCAGGAAGAATAAGGAAAAGATCTGCTCCATCTTCCCAGACGTGTAGGTCTCCAGGTGTTTGGTTGGTTGGTTGGTTTAAATGAGATTTATATTTCCCAATTAGGGAAAATCTTGGGCTCCACTAAGTGTAGAGACTGAAATGGGATTAGAAAGTCATTTGTAGAAATTCGCACTGTAAAGCCACAGATTGGTACTAATCTCACAAAAAGCAAACTCATTGGTGATAAGCACTCATCCCAGAAGAGCATTACAGTCTACTTATTGATGGGATAAGTGACTTATAAAGGATTGAGATGGGATAAGCATTTGGACTTGGGTTAGTGAGTCTCAGAGCAGGTCACACAGTGTTGGTATATTTCACTGTTGAGAAGGCGAAACACTGACTCGTGCAGCCTGGCAGATGCTGCTGGGCACCTGCCACGTGCTGGGTGCTGTGCAAGGCACTGTGGCTGGAGAGATCAGTAAGGCCTTATCCCTGCCCTTAGGTGCTTAGGCTGTATGGCAAATAGAGTCAAGGGGGGTCCATGCCAGGAGCCTGGAAAGGGACAATCTCAGGGAGAATGTCGCAGAAGAGCTTCATGTCCAGAGACAGACCTGAATGATTGCATGACCTCAGTAGGTGAGGAGTCCGTGTGGAGATCGTGGGAGCAGACAGGCAGGGTGACCGGCCTCAGGTGAGGAGTCCGTGTGGAGATCGTGGGAGCAGACAGGCAGGGTGACCAGCCTCAGGGATGCTTCATCCAGGAGACATCCTGTCTTCTCCACTGTTCATTGAGTTCATTAATTCATCTTTGAGAGGACAGTCTCCCTCTGAATTCTGTTTTTTTAATTGGCAAACAATAATTATATATGTTATACAGCGATTGGCCCTGATAGGTCAAGGGTGGAGCATGTGGAAGAGTTAGAGAGAGGCTGGAGCAGACACTGGTAAGGTAGGTGAATCCAAATTTGAACTTTATCCTATAGAAAATAAGGGACAGGATAACATTTCTAAGCTTTAAAAGTGTTTCAAAAGGAAGTCAGGCTATTGACAGGGTATAAAACAGAGTGGGGTGGGAGAGTGGGGTAGGAAGAGACGCTCAGCAGGGAGACAAGGCCATTGTGGATGGCCAGGCAACACTTGAGGAAGCCCTGGGCTTAGGGAGTGGCAGTGGGGGTGCATGAGAAAAGAATTTGAGGTTTTAGAAGTAGAATCCATTCCTACTGATGGATTGATGGCAAAATTGCATCATTTAGATCATTTCTTCCAGGTGACTCAGAATTCCCCCAATTCTGCTCCGAATGACGGCACCTACCCACCAGACAGTCCCAGGGGACAGAGAAATAGGAAATGAGGCCCTGCATTTTCACCAGCTATTCCCCCACCAGGTCTGATAAACCTGGATAAAATTTATACCTAAAAGCCAGGGAATCCTTTTGTTTTTGGTTTTGTGTTTGCTTTTGTTTTGTTTTGTTTTGTTTTTTGTTTGGTTTTGGTTTTGGTTTTTTGGAGAAAAGGTCTCACTCTGTGACCCAGGATGGAGTGCAGTGGTGCAGTCATAACTCACTGTAACCTCAAACTCCTGGGCCCAAGAGATCCTCCTGCCTCAGCCTTCTGAGTAGCGAGAGCTACAGGTGTGTGCCGCCACACCCGGCTAGTTTGATTTTAAAATTTTTTGTAGAGATGAGGTCTCACCGTGTTACCCAGGCTGGTCTGGAACACCTGGCCTCAAGTGATCTTCCTGCTTTGGCTTCCCAAACCTTTGGGGATTACAGGCCACTGTTGCACCCAGCCCAGGGATTCCTAAATGGACCATACATTATTACTGTCACCTGGAGGTCTTGTTAAACAGATTGCTGTGCCTACCCGCAGAGTTCTGGTTCTGTAGGTCTGGAATGGCCATAGAATTTGCATTTCTAACAAGGTTGCAGGTGATGAGGACTCTGGGGCAACGGGGGACACTTTGAGAACTACCGACCTAACAAAAGATTTGGAAGAGTCTCTCCTTTCCCTGAAGCCCAGTCTTTCTCCTGGAACCCAGCCCTGAGGAAGAGACGAGACCGTTAGGAACACGCTTGCCCTGAGAGTCAGCTTCCTGCTCCAGCCCACCCAGGGGCAAGCAGGAGGCACAGGCCACTCCCTGCACAGCCTGTGGGGACATGGACTGCCTGCAGCCAGACGTTGGCCATCCAGTCTAATCAGGTTAGGGAAGGCACGTTGTCTCCCCTCCCACTAACATTTGAACTTGGGAATCCAAACAGCAGAAGAAATCATACGTGGCCCTGAGGTAGCTCCTAGTCTGGGTGGTTGGATGGATGTTGATGCCGTAGACCAGTGGCTCTCAGCCTGGTGTACAGGAGAATCTCTAGGTTCTGGGTGGGTGGGTGTTGATGCCATGGACTGGGGGCTCTCAGCCTGGTGCGCAGGAGAATCTCTAGGTTCTGGGTGGTTGGATGGATGTTGATGCCGTGGACCGGGGGCTCTCAGCCTGGTGTGCAGGAGAATCTCTAGGTTCTGGGTGGTTGGATGGGTGTTGATGCCGTGGACTGGGGGCTGTCAGCCTGGTGCCCAGGAGAATCCCTCGGTTCCATCCAGAACTGTTGAGTCAGAATCTCTCTGAGGGTCGGGCCCAGACTGCAGTATTTTCTTTTTAGCATTCCATGGGTTATTCTAAAGTGTGTCTGGTTGTTAAGAACCATAATTACAAACCTGAGAATAGTTAACTCGGTTTCGGACATTTGGGGTTCGGATTGTTGATGTTAGTGAAATTGAGCCCTAGGGAGAATGTAAAGGAAAAAGAGAAAGAGCTCCAAGGGGGGGATCTCTAGGGAATACCAGCAAAGACAGAGCCAGTCGTGAAGTTGTCAGAAGAAGGGGTTCGTGGTGGGGCCTGGCAGGGTCAAGGGGTACACTCTGCAGTGTGCGGTGGAACGGGAACGTCGTGGAGAATGAGGAATGATAGGCGTCATGGGCTTCAACAGGTTAAGAGATTCTTGTCAACCTTTTCAAAATCACATTTGTTAAGGTGCTAGGGACAGAAGTCCAAGGGCTGCATATTGAGTTAATAAGGTGATGATTTTAAGGTAAAAAGGGTAAATTACTCTTTCGTGCAATAGATTTTTTTTTTTTTTTTTTTTTTTTTTTTTGAGACGGAGTCTCGCTCTGTCACCCAGGCTGGAGTGCAGTGGGCGCGATCTCGGCTCACGTGCAAGCTCCGCCTCGCTGAGTTCAAATTGATTGCACGCTGCCTCAGGGCCCTCCTGGTAAGCTGGGATTACAGGCACTCGCTCACCGTGCCCAGCTAATTTTTTATATTTTAGTAGAGATGAGGTTTCGTCATATTAGCCAGGCTGGTCTCAAACTCCTGACCTCAAGTGATCCACCCTCCTGGGCCTCCCAAAGTTCTGGGATTACAGGCGTGAGCCGAAGTATCCTTTTGTTACTGAAGTTTTCAGCTTAACTATTGATCTGTGAGGTATTTTTTGTCTATTCATAGCTTCACTTTTTGAGTTGTTTTTGAAAACTCATTTCCAGCCATTTTGTATTTATTATGGAAGTTTCAGGTTATTATAAATATAGATTATTTATACAGATTTACTGCCCCTCACCCAATGAACCTAAGCATGATAAAATTACATAATTGCAGGTGAGAAGTTTATTATATGGGGAACTGATCTTGATTGTATGGGAAATTTTGAGGTCTTCTCAGCCTGGGCTGTTGAACTCTCAGAATGTAAGAAATCCCAGAGCTGGTGGAGCAAAGCAGGACACTCCCCTTCCTGTCTAGTGTGGTGGGGAGAAGCTCTGGCTCTTTGATGTAGGTCAGGGGCCTGTTTTTTGTTGGTGTGGTTTGGTTTGGTTTGGTTTGGTTTGGTTTGGTTTTTTGAGGCAGGGTCTTGCTCTGTTGTCCAGGCTGGGGCACAGTGGCACAATTATAATTAAACAAACTAGTTAGTCCTATGCTTGAAACGACATGCCCCTTCAATTTTTGAGACTTACTATCCCAGTTTGGTTTCAAATCTAACACTTCTTGGAATCAGTGTGCAATAAATGATGAAATGACATTCCTGGAAATCACTAAGAGATTTACTTACTCTTTTTCTAGCTCAGGCTCAGCAAACTTTGTAAAGGGCTAGGTAGTAAATGTTTGAGGCTTCATGGGCCACAGACTCTCTCTGTTGCCTCTTCTCATTTGTGTCTTTTTTTCGACCACTTCAAAAATGTAAAAATCATTCTTACTCAACAAGCCATACAAAACAGACTGCAGGCCAGATTTGGCCCATGGGCCATAGTTTGCCAACCCATTTTAAACACTGAGGTTTGAGTCTCTGGCACGCATTAATGGTGATATTCTCTGGGATAATGCATAAAACACTGGAGTTTTAATTAATTTGTATTAAGTCACCATTATTGAAAAGATGTATTAGAAATTATGACCCGTACAGACTGGGTTAAAATGTGGCTTGTGTGGCTTCTGCAGCTTGCACCTGCCTGCCTGCCTGCCCGCCCAGGTGATTTTGCAGGCACAATCTGAGGTGCCAGAACCCGGGGCTTTCTCTGCCTCTGTCTAGTCCTGCTGGACTGTAAGCTCCATGAGGGCAGGGGTTATATTGTTCACTGCTGTGTTCCCAGCACACACAACACCCCTGGGAAATACGTTCGGGGTTGGTTCTCATTTCTCTTGATAGCATCCAGATTTTTAAAAGTAATTGGCTTTCTGTATGTCCATTTTACTCTCTGTCCATATATATGCAACGTTACATAGTACCCACGCGCCATTCACCGTTCCCAGGGATTATGTTATTCCTCAGTACAGCCCTTGTATGGTCTTGTCTCTCCATCGTCCAGATGAGAGGCCATGATCAGGCAGCTAGTTTGTAGAAAGCTGCCAGGGTTTGAACCCAGCCATTGTGGCTACACTGCTGGGACTCAGCACACCTAAAGGGAAGGACTTGGGTGGCTCGTTGTTCATGTCACCATCAGGCTTCCGTCTCCCAGCAGATGTTAGAGGATCTCTGGTTTTCACTTCTGTAACTTTTCTAAGCTCCATCACCCTTTGGAGAATATTACGCACATTCTGAGACAGACATACAGATTTGTCAAAACTGTCAGGTTTGTCCAAACACTGAACTGTACCCTTAAAATGGGTGTGTTCTATCGCATGTAAGTTGTATCTCAGTAAAGTTGATTTTTTAAATTGTTCTCATCACAAAGTCAAATGGATTTGGGACGCTTTAATTAGAGAAGAAAAAAAGAAACCTTTTTTACTCAGAAGAGAGTCCAGCCTCTTCAAAAAAAAGTTGTAATTGTTTTGTTTTCCAAGCTAGCTATTTAAAAATCAGGAGTTCTGGCCGGGCGCGGTGGCTCACGCCTGTAATCCCAGCACTTTGGGAGGCCGAGGTGGGTGGATCACGAGGTCAGGAGATCGAAACCGTCCTGGCTAACACAGTGAAACCCCGTCTCTACTAAAAATACAAAAAATTAGCCTGACATGGTGATGGGTGCCTGTAGTCCCACCTACTCGGGAGGCTGAGGCAGGAGAATGGCGTGAACCCAGGAGGCGGAGCTTGCAGTGAGCAGAGATCGCGCCACCGCACTCCAGCCTGGGGGACAGAGCAAGACTCCGTCTCAAAAAAAAACAAGAGTTCTTTTACTTTTAATTTTTACCCTCAGGGAAAGGAAAACCTCTTCAGCGCAAGGTGAAACCACCTAAGAAGCAAGAGGAAAAGGAGAAGAAGGGAAAGGGAAAGCCGCAGGAAGACGAGCTAAAGGACTCTTTGGCTGATGATGACAGCTCCTCCACCACCACAGAGACCTCCAACCCCGACACAGAGCCGCTCCTCAAGGAGGTACGGGCTGATCTCACAAAACAAAACACGAGGGAGAAAGAGAGGTCTCCTGCAGCGCACAAGACCTTCCATCTCCTAGATTCTGGTTTTAGTACAAAAGTAATGTTTAAATCTAGCATGAACACCCACTGAGGAATGGTTCATGTGCCGGCCGTGCCTCCAGAGTCATTCCCCTGCAGGCCGCATTCACAGCTCTGGGGATGAATGACTCCATGTCCTCCAGGGAAGAACAGTTGGAAGCATGTTAATACAGTAAGATGGTTGGAAACTGGAAACACTGCTTGCAAGCTAGGGACTGTCTGGAATAGTAACTGTTCCACGTCATGAAACTTCTTTCAGATTTTAAGGATCAGAAGAATGAGAAGGAACGCTGCCATTTTAATTAGGTTGTGTTTTTCCTGTCATGTTGCTCCTAGCACCTGCTGGAAGCGGGGTTTTGGTGGCAGCTTACTCTCCCAAGCAGTAGAGTGGTGACTGTCCTGGAGGGAGCATGGCCCCAGGAAAGACCCCAGGCTTTAATGGCCCCCGGGGACGAGGAGCCCAGCCCAGGATACATCCGCACACCAAGAAGTTGCCTCGCCCGCTGGAGGCCTCGGCTCCCAGGGCTGTTACCACAGCAGGAAGAGCAGTGCAAAGTGTCGGGTCCAGTGGGCCTTAGTGATGGGGTCAGAGTACTGCTGTGAGTAGTATGGGGTGTGCAAGAAAAAGGGTAATCATTCCACTCTGGCGCTTTTATTTTTAGATAAATAGATTTCAAATCTAAACTGATCCTAATATAGCCTTTAATGTTGTAGAACAGACTTTCTTTTTTAGTTTTAGTCTAGTGACCAAGGAATGACTTCTTACAGATTTCCAGCATTGATGTTTCATTCACATGCATTAATGTTTAAAATGAAATTTATATGTAAGTTACTTTCAAGTCAGCCGCCTTCCCCTTTGCGTTCCCTTACCGTTACCGAGATCCTCTGTCTACCCCTAGCCCAACTCCTAGCTAGTGCTGGAGCTCTGTAGTGTATAGCGCTTTCACAAATTACTTCAGAGAAGCAGAAAGCCCTGTGCTGAACTTTGAGTAAAATCCCAGCAGTGGAAACCCTGTGCATCAGAGTTGGGAAGGCATTTTCAGCCCAGGCCTTCTGCACGCCTTTCTGCCACCTCCCTTCCCACCTGCCGGCCTCTTCCTGCTCACCCTGCTGCGGCCCCTCTCCAGCGGCCCCCAGCGGCCAGTGTTCTGTGCTCGCCCATTGGTGTCATTCTTAGCTCCCTGTTGTTCATTCCGTCCTGTGTTCCCAGCTCCTTCCATGCTATTTGTGCAGCGCAGAACTGACATCCTTCATGAGACCTTCTTGTCTGGTTACTACCCTGTCACCTCCAATGCGTTGTCATTCCTCCTGCTCAGCAGTCTGCATAGAGGCTGCTTTTATTTCTCCGCGACTGATCTCAGTTTGTCAGTTAATGTGTATTTTTTTCTCAACTAAATCACAACTTTGGTAGGTCATTTTCTCTTGCATGTCTTTTCCAATTCTGTTCTACTCATTCAGTCAACACACAGGAATTGAGCACCCACATGCCAGGCCACGTGCTAGGTGCATAGGCAACAACAGTGGACAAAAGGCCACATCCCTTGTCCTCGAAAAGCTCATGGCTTACAAAATACCTCATGGGTCAAGTATTCAGAGACTTCATGAGTAACTCAAAATAGTTTCAAACAATGTGTGAGCCAGGGAGATGTTTTAGCCCTAGCTCTGGTTATTTACTCTTGACAGTTAAATAGAGTCATCTGGTGTGACCTATTAAAATCCAAGCTGTCTTCATAATCATAAATTGTAAAGCTCTTGGGTAGACGCTAATTCACCACATGCTTATAGCTCCCCTCCATAGCCATCGCTGTCCCCCTTTTGCTGAGTACGTCCTTCCCCATCAGTCCCCACCAGTGCTTCCGTGAACACAGTGTTTCATAGATTGTCTGGGGCAGAGAACCAGGTTGCTTTTAGTACACAGCCCACTCCACATACAGCTCCCCAGGCGGGTTCAGCAATACCTGAGTGCAGCCTGGGCAACATGGTGAAACCCCATTTCTACAGAAAATACAAGAATTAGCTGGGCCTGGTGGCGTGTACCTATAGTCCTAGCTACTCAGGAGGCTGAGGTGAGAGGATCGCTTGAGCCCAGGGGCGACAGAATGAGTACTTTGTCTCCAAAAAAAAAAAAACCACACACACAATACATGAGTAGATGTAGACCCTGTTCGGGAGACAGGTCCACTGATCTCACACTCGAATGCTGCAACGATGTCAGATTGCCACAGAAACACGTGGGGCAGGTTCTGTACTTTCCTGGTCCTGGCTGTGCTGGGTGGCACAGCTTTAAGATGCATCTTGAGTGTGGCCACCCAGTCCAGATTCCACATTCGAGTGGGCAGGACAGCCCTTCTGTGCTGCTGCAATGGCCAGTAACATTTCCACGGCAGAGGTCCATGCTGGCGTCTGTCATGTGTCTCCCTCCTGCTAGACCTCACCATCCTTAGGAGGAGAAACTGGGCCCTCTTGGTAATCCCATGGCCTGGCACCAAATGGGTGACCTGTAAATGTGTGTGGATGAAGTGGACGAAGAGCCCCTCCCATTGATGGAGCAGCTGTTAGCATTAAACCAGTCGGAACCCTGCTGCAGTCGCAGGCAGGCGAGCGTGGCCCCTGTGTGCTGCCGGCACTGCGCTCTTGTCCTGACAGTTTGTGCTCAGGATGGGGTGCATGGCTGGAGTGCTTGACTTTATACTGCAGTCTCTACTGAACTTTTCTTTTAAGGAAATACAATGTTTTACTCCCCAGTGCTTGAAAAGAAGCTACCAGTTTGCTACTGCCACTGTCACCTCCAGTCAGGATATGAGTGTAAATCAAAATGATGTTCTTTACTCCAACTCACCAAAACATAGTCGAGATAAATTTTGCTTTGAGATGGGGTCTCGCTCTGTCGCCCAGGCTGGAGTTCAGTGGCATGATCTTGGCTCACTGCAACCCCCGCCTCTCCAGTTCAAGCGATTCTCATGCCTCAGCCTCCCGAGTAGCTGGGATTACAGGCATGCACCACCATGCCCAGCTAATTTTTTGGATTTTTAGAAGAGACAGGTTTTAACCATGTTGCCCAGACTGGTCTTGAACTCCTGAGCTCAGGCAATCCACCTGCCTCGGCCTCCCAGAGAGCTGGGATTACAGGCATGAGCCACCGCACCCGGCCGAGAGCAATTAAAGAGGGCCGAAAAATGGACAGAACCACAATGAAGACAGATTTGAAGAAAGGAGTTTGTTTTTACATATATGATTTGTATATTTTTACATCTTTGATTTCGTGTCTGTATCTTAAGATGGAACTAATTTCAGTCATTTTATTAATCCTTCTCAGCAATTAAGTGTCCATTTTTTACAGGATACAGAAAAGCAAAAGGGAAGACAAGCCACGCCTGAAAAACATGAGAGTGAAATGTCTCAAGTGAAGCAAAAAAGCAAAAAACTCTTAATTAAGAAAGAAATCCCAACAGATGTGAAGCCCAGGTGAGAGAGAGAAATGTACAGAGAAATAAGGTCTATAAAGAAGTTGCTGGCGCATGCCAGGTGCTGTTTTGATTTGGTTGACTGCTTGGCTTCTCGGGGGGTTTATAGCAAAATCCAGGTGCAGCATCACATTCCTCTTGGGCTTTTTCTGTCACCTGACACGTACTGTTGTTGACTCGGAACAACCACATGCTTCTCAAGTCAGACGTGCAGAGGCTCACAATCTGTTATAAAAATTTAGAAGGGGCCCGGCCGGTGGCTCAAGCCTGTAATCCCAGCATTTGAGAGCCGAGCGGGCGGATCACGAGGGCAGCCAGATCCAGACCATCCTGGCAACACGGTGAACCCGTCTCTACAAAAAAATACAAAAAACCTACCGGACGCGAGGTGGCGGGCGCCTGTATCCAGCTACCTCGGGAGGCTGAGGCAGGAGAATGGCATAAAACCCAGGAGACGAGCTTGCAGTGAGCTTGAGATCCGGCCACTGCACTCCAGCCGGCGACAGAGTGAGGACTGCGTCTCAAAAAAAAAAAAAAAAAAAAAATTCAGAAAGGAAAATTCTGTTGGTGATTCGGTCCCAGGATGAGATCCATTTTACTTCTGCACAGAGATGACCTTGAAGATTGAACCATAGGCCCAAGCATGACTTTCCTCCAAGAGTTCTGGGTCTGGTGAATTGTTAAGCCAGTTGGGATCTAGAGTTCTGTGCCATGAAACTTGGAAAAGTTTATTCTTCCGTAAAAGTGGTTCAGGGCAGATGTCAGCAGTCAGACAGTTCTACCATTAAATAACTCCAGTTCCTCCCCATGGGATGCAATTCAGTGGCCCCCACCGGGAGGGCTCGTGCAGGCTGTTTCCCCAGGGAGATGAGTGAGTTGAACTGTTGAGTTGTTAACTGAAGTTACTTCACATTTTCATTTAACCTTGGCTCAGCGTCTACCTCATAATTTTAGTGTTGGTGTGTCAATAGTACCTTTCCTGGTTCATCGTATGGAACCGTCATCAGCATGGGAGCTGCTGTCTGCCCGTTTGTGGGTTGTGATGAGTGGGAAGTGATAGAGGAAGTCGAATAAATTAGGTGTGAATTTAAAAGGCAGGCATGGCTTGTCTGTCATCGTAAGTGTGAACCTTAGATCTGTGGAAGGTCTGTTCTTACTCTCTTCCTGGGAAACGTACTTGAGTTTTGCAGAAGCACCACTGACCTAGACTCTGTCCTTAGATTTTATGGCTTCAGGCAGGGCCAGTCCTGTCCTGTAGAACCCAAAAGCTAGTAAGAAATCAGTGGTTACTGCAGTAAAATTTAACCTTGTCCCTGAATTTATGAAATAATACAGTATATGGTGGTGATTAGTAATGAAGTATTTGTACCTAAAATTTACTCTTCTGTGGAAATTGTTAGTTCAGGTGACCAGGTCCCACAATTTGAGAGCAGTCTGGCCCAGGTAGAAGGAACGTCTAGCAGAGTGGTGTCAGGTGGTTGATCATTTAAGGGGAGAAAGAAGAGACCACCTCTTCTGAAGAGGAGGTTCACATACTTGGATCTCTCCTGAGAGAAACCCACCTAAGACACCAATATCCTGGCACTCCAGGACAGGAATAACACTGGGTTACTGGCTAGAGATTCTTCTTCTAGGCCTTTTTCAGGCTTAGGTGAGTGATCAGATACTTTAAATGAGGCTAATAAGTCCAAATAATGAAAATCCTCATTTTTACATTTGCACAAATCTTGTGAGGTAGACAGACATGCAATTCCTATGATGATAAATTTTAAAATCAGGGCTTCTAAGAATTACCTTAGAGATACCATTCCATAGGTGACTGTTGCCAAATTGGCTCTGTTGATTAGCCCTAATGCCTGAGCTCAGTATTATGAAGCAGATAGAACACACTAATCCTAACCCCCCGTTCCTGTTCCACTGACTTCTGTTGCATTCTGATTTTTTTTACAAGTTGACCATTAGCAAATTTGCATTTGAAAAGTTAGTCAGAGACATCACTTGAGTGTCACTACCTTTGCAAGGGTTTTTAGTTCTCTGGTAAACCAAAAAGCTTAGGGTGGTCAGTCCTGAACCACCCAGTCAAGGGGCAGTTATGGCAATAACCCGTGGCTCTCAATATGTAGTTAAAAGATAAATCGACTGGGCGTGGTGGCTCATGCCTGTAATCCCAGCACTTTGGGAGGCCAAGGCGGGCGGATCACGAGGTCAGGAGATTTGAGACCATCCTGGCTAACATGGTGAAACCCCGTCTCTACTAAAAATATAAAAAAATTAGCCGGGTGTGGTGGCGGCGCCTGTAGTCCCAGCTACTTGGGAGGCTGAGGCAGGAGAATGGCGTAATCCCAGGAGGCAGAGCTTGCAGTGAGCCAAGATAGCGCCACCGCTCTCCAGCCTGGGCGACACAGCGAGACTCGTCTCAAAAAAAAAAAAGATAAATCATCACCAGAACACAATTCAAGCCGTGTACTTGAAACTGTCTTTTGTAACTGAAGAAATCTGTATGCAACCTGTCTTCTAACCTCCTTTATCTAATCTCTTTAAACTCACTGATCTCTTGTTTTTCTGAAATCAGGGATGAAAGTATTGAGAGTCAGAATGTATTAGTTCATCAGTCATTTAATCAAATAAAGACTGGTTTTTTTAATAACCAGAGAAGGTTGACTCTCTGAACAGAGCCATTCTCTGACTCCACTGCATTCTGATAGTATAAATGTCAAACACTCCCTCAGATAGAATCACGGCCAGTCCTAGCTTTAGTGATTCCTGAAATTCCTGTCACCTTTTAGTGTGTTAATATATGATCCCACATATCTGAAGGACAGGTGCACATCTTTTCATAAGCTATGTCATTAATAAGGCATATATCATTGCTTTCTTTTGGAAGCTTTATAAGAGGTGATAAAGCCAAAGGAACAGCTCACCCCCATCCATCCACACTCCTAAGAGCTGACCTCAAAAAAATCACTTCTAGGAAATGGGAGCGTGGGGCTGCAGCAGCAGTCTGATCTAACCGCGTTTTCCAGCTGTGGTAACATAGAAATGGGCCTGCAGACCCTCAGAAGACTCGAGTCTGTGTCAGATGCCAGGGAATGGGAATCAGATCTCAGGCACTGAAGGTTTCTGCAGAACCAGGAAGGACCCAGGGCATCCCTGCTTTAGGATCCTGAGTATTCACTGATCCTTCTGTTTTTCTGTTTGTGTATCAACAGTGTATGTTTACATAAATGTAATAATCTAAAATAAGCAAAAGAAGTTAAGTAGATAAACTAATCATGTTATCTCTAAAAATCTGCTTAAATAACACGCTCAACTGAGGGCCAAGGGCCGTGAACACCACACTGCGCACGCCAGCCCCAGACCTGTCAGCACTGAGAAAACTCTGCCTCCACAGCCGGTCACGTCCCTAGCTGTGTCCCAGGTCTGCTTCTCTCCTCCCCAGACAGAGGTGTGTACTGTGTATTACAGGAATAAAAATAGGCCAGGCCTGAGTCAGGTGTAACGTTGTGAAAAGCAAAAATAGAAATAAAAAATACCAGAATATTAAGACAAAACATTATTTAAAATGGGGAAAATATATTATAAAAATAGTCCAGGTGTGGTAGCTCACACCTGTAATCCCAGCACTTTGGGAGGTCAAGGCAGGAAGATTGCTTGAGCCCAGGAGTTCAAGACCAGCCTGGACAGTATAGCAAGACCTCATCTTACAAAAATTTTTTCTTTTAAATTAGCCAGGTGTGATGGCACACACCTGTAGTCCCAACTACTAGGGAGGTTGAGGCAGGAGAATTGCTTGAGCCCAGGAGTTAAGAGACGACAGAGAGCCATGATTGCACCACTGCACTCTAGCCTGGAACAGAGAACCCGTTGGGAGGGTTGAGGCAGGAGAATGACCTTGGAAGCCCCAGGAGTTAAGAGACGGACAAGAGAAGCCATGATTGCACCACTGCACTCTGCCTGGGAACAGAACCCTGTCACTGTCAATAAGTAAATAAATCCTGGCATCTGAACCACCTTTCTGTTTTCCCTTTTTAAAAAGAATCACTTGAGTCTGAGCACGGTGGCTCATGCTTGTAATCCCACTGTAATCCCAGCACTTTGGGAGGCCAAGGAGGGCAGATCACCAGAGGTCAGGACTTCGAGACCAGCCGCGACAACATGGTGAAACCCCATCTCTGTTAAAAATACAAACATTAGCCAAGCGTGGGGGCACACACCTGTAATCCCAGCTGCTCAGGAGGCTGAGGCAGGAGAATCACTTGAGCCCGGGAGGCAGAGGTTGCAGTGAGCCGAGATCGTGCCACTGCACTCCAGCCTGGGTGACAGAGTGAGACTCTGTCTCAAAAAAATAAATGAAAAGAAGTGCTTCAATTAAGTTGGCCATTACCCATTTTATTCAGAAGCCTTAAAAAAGGTTTCTTGGTAGAGATCATCTGGCCTAATTTAGGAAACTGTGAATCAGCAAAAATAACAGACATTGTCCGGCTCCTTTATTCTTAAAACCAGTTACTTTTACAGTGGCACCGAGTTTAGTGTTGTATAGATACCCACCCACACTTAAAAATAAACCACACCCACACCGCCTCCGCCACCAGAGGGCCGGTGTCTACTGTGGGAGCCTTTGGGGTTCTTTTTAGAAGATGGGGTTTTAAATAACCGTGTCGGGTAGAAGTGGAAGAGGTAACAAAAGATTTTATAATACTGTAGCATTCATCATCTGGTCCATAAACAGCGGATTTTTCACTTCAGTTTGTTATCCTACCTAAAATTCTACTTGTTTGGGCTAATGGAAACCCTTTGGCTTTTTGGTTTGCTCTTACTAATTCCAGATATAATACCTACTTACTATGGAAAATGTGAAATACAAAGAAACAAAAGAATGAAAAGAAAATGTCCTTTGACCCTACCACCTTATAAAATGTTTGTAAATAGTCTTCTTAAATGTATTTGTTCATTGATGAGCTCACACTTGACACTGAGGATGTTGGGGAGTGAGGGTGTTGGGGAGCGAGGGTGTTGTGGTGCCGTTAGATCTGGAAAGTTGGAACCCTTCTCATACTGTATCCTGTGGGATGGGAGGACAGAGGGCAACATGGTGCAGGAAGAACTTGGAGGATGGGGCCGGGAGGCCTGAGTGGTATTGCACACCTGAGGGGTGGAGGCAGAAAGCACGCTGAAGTGTGGAAAATGCCGGAGATGCATCCATTTTATACCGTCTGTGTAGACTTTGCAGATTTGTGATGAAAAGCTAGCTGTCAGCTCAGCCCTGAACTGACAGCTGTCACCAGGAGCTCAGTGGAGATCCCTGAGGATTCTTGGAAGATTTCTCCAAAGGGGCCACTGGGCTCTCTGAGCCGCATCTCAGCCTTTGCTGGAAAAGGTCCTTCTTGGACCACATTAGCTGAGCTCCTTCCGGAGGTCCTCCCAGTCCCAGACATGGTCTTGGTGGGCATTAGAGATGTGGCTTCATAAAGAATGCCTTTGTAGCCCATACAGGTACTCCACTCACAGTGCTGTCTTCCATGGGCCAGCTACCCAGTTCTTTTCTCTCAGAGATTCATTCTTTCCAGCTGCTGTCCCAGCAGGTTTTCCTGTCTCACTTACTGAGCTTTGGAAATTTAAGATCGCTCATCATGCTTCCTGTTTTGTGTGGCTGACAGGAAGTTGAGAGTCAATTAATTGTCCTATTTATACATGCTTATTACTTAAGCTTACCTCAAAATCTTTCAGAAAGCATGTCACTCTAAATAAATCAATAAAAAGAATATTTAAATTTTTTGCCTAAGAGTAACCCTGAGCTCAAGAATAAGGAAGAAAGTTCATTGCAGCCCACGCCCTGCAGTAACCAGGAACATAGCTCTGGGTCACCTCATAATTTCTATGAGAAAACTGTGTTCAGTTTTGAATAGTGGAGCCTCTAACGTTGCAGATCTGAGATCTTTCACAATCTTCATGTTCAGGAATCCCAGTGCTGGGAGAGACTCACTCACAGGCAGAATGACTGCACTTCCAGCCCTGAGCAGCAAGCTGGTGCTAAGGGCTTTCTTTCTATGCCTTGTCTGAGACAGATCCTCCCTCCCATTACGTATTACTGAATAATGGACCTCAGTTCTTTGTCAGCACTCGGAATAGCAAAGGGTCAGTCTGCAAGTGCTGACTGACTGCTGGGCAGTCTTAGCTACAGAGTTGGGCATGCAGCCGGTGCTGAGTGAGGACCCAGGGTCGATGACTCCCCAGGAAGCTACATTAGCTTCCTGCATGCAGTTGTATTGTAGAAGAATTGCAATCTTAATGACTTCCGTCCTCCAAGACAAAGGAATACATTTGTGTTTTCCATCCATGTTTGTCTTTCAGTTCATTAGAACTACCATATACTCCCTCTTTGGAAAGTAAGCAACGTAGAAATCTCCCAAGCAAGATTCCTCTTCCAGCTGCAATGACAAGTGGATCCAAATCACGAAATGCCCAGAAAACAAGAGGTATTGTCATTTTGTTCTCTGTGATCATGTCTTACAGATCGTTTCATAGTGTTAACAGTTGTTGTGCATTATCAGTACGCAGTCAGTAGTTATTAGTCCTGCAAGGCTAAGGCTGTGTTCTTGTCCTCATTAGAAGGTTCACTGAAATAGACCTGAAAGAAGCAATTACCCTCCATTAACCACGTTCTTTTCTGATTTTTGTGCAGGTACAAATAAGTTAGTGGATAACAGACCACCTGCCCTAGCAAAATTCCTCCCGAATAGTCAAGAATTAGGCAACACCAGTAGCTCAGAGGGTGAAAAGGACTCTCCTCCACCGGAGTGGGATTCGGTTCCAGTTCACAAACCCGGGAGCTGTGAGTATAGTGGCTTAGAAACCACAGGGCTCCACTTACCCGCAACCCACCCCACTCTGGATGTGGAACTCTTCAGGGGCAAGTTGTTTTAAAATACCCATTGGCAGCGCTTTGCCAGCTAAGAGCCCATTGTTAACTAGCCTAATCAGTGGCTAACCTGCTGTAGGTTGAAATCAGTCCTGGTGAGATTATTTACGTCAGGGGAATCATTCAACAATTCACATCAGGGCTTTTTTTTTTTTTTCAGGGAGCTGGTATACTAGCACACCACTGCCCAGTGTGCAAAATGGAATGGTCTGTTTGGAGTGGTTAATCTCCTAAAGAATTGTTTGCCTTATAAAAGCATTGACTCAGCAGTCTCTTACCTGATGAATTCCTCATTTATAGTGTAATTGTTTTTGTAAAAATTCATTTCTGGCCAGGCGCGGTGGCTCAAGCCTGTAATCCCAGCACTTTGGGAGGCCGAGACGGGCGGATCACGAGGTCAGGAGATCGAGACCATCCTGGCTAACACAGTGAAACCCCGTCTCTACTAAAAAATACAAAAAACTAGCCGGGCGAGGTGGCGGGCGCCGGTAGTCCCAGCTACTCGGGAGGCTGAGGCAGGAGAATGGCGTAAACCTGGGAGGCGGAGCTTGCAGTGAGCTGAGATCCGGCCACTGCACTCCAGCCTGGGCGACAGAGCAAGACTCCGTCTCAAAAAAAAAAAAAAAAAAAAAAAATTCATTTCCTCTCAACTTTACCCATGTCTTTTTATATAAGCAACCTACACAAAGGTTTCATTATGTTTCTTACTACTCTCTTGACCTTGTTTCTCCAGTTTGGCCTGCAGTAAATCAAGACAGTAGGCACAGTCAACCAAAACAGAAGTCTTCACCCCACAGACACTTGACCTGAAATAGGGGACAAGAGAGACCAGAAAAGGGAGGGGCTGACAGCAGGGATTTGGGACCAAGAGAGGTCCTGGCCTTAGGACTGACTGGTCCGCACTCACCACTGTGTTGGAGTGTGCCAGAGGGCAAGTGAGGAAGACCAGAGATGCAGTCAGGTTGGAGCAACAGTTGGGTCATTGAAGGTGAAAGGGTTGGATGAAGGGCAGCCTCACTGGGCTGAATGAGGGCAGAGAGCCGGGAGGCTCGGCTGGGGCGTCCACGCTCTCACCAGGATGTGTAGATATATTCTGGAAAGGATGCTCTCTGAGATACATCCTGTAGCCCTATTTGCCATGAGACTTTGTGGCACCTTTTAATACTACTTATTGCCTGCGGTGAGATACAATCCTAAATCCTTCACTCAACAAATCTTGAAGACGACCATGGGTGGTCCGTGTGTCCAGGCAGGATGCTTCTGCTTCCCAGAGCCCCCTGAGGTTTCTGCTGGCGATTGGCCCTTGGCTTAACACTCCACGATTTAGGTAGTTCCCCATTAAACAGATGCCACTTTCAGCAACAGAACACAGCCCCTGGAGCCAGTTTCACAGGGGTGTTCTGAGGCCCAGTGAGGTGACATGAGCCGTGCTGCTGACGTAACAACAGAAGCATGCAGAATCATGCTGCCGGGAGAGCGGGCGACAGCCAGGCACAGCCACAAGCTGGCTGGCAGCATCCCCAGCCGGTGGCACCTGAGCCACGTGTTGGTATCACTCCCTCTGTGTGGAGGGGAAAGGATGACAGGACCCGACCCCAGGCAGGAGATTTTGGTGCCACCCCTCCGGGGAATGTGGGAAATGGCATGCCAGCCCTCCTGGAGGAGGAACTGTGAAGAGCCCAGTGCCGCAGGCCTCAGTGTCCTGCCTGGCTCTTCTGCAGAGGCCAGCTGGTACATCTGAGCATGGTGCCTCAGGGCAGAGCTCCACAGGGTGCCGTGGGGGAGAGAGGCAGAGCTTATCTCCTCAGCCCACGTCTGTGCAGTCCTTTTTCTAGCCAAGCCATCCGTTACACTGGTTCCAAGCCCTGTGACCTCTCTGCTCTGCCAGCTTTACTAAAATGTTCCAGCAGAGCTCCACTCAATAGGGAATACGGGTGGAGGAAACCCAGGAGAGTCGGTCCCACTCGCTCCCCATCACTGTGACCTTCCTGCTCTGCCCCCGCTTTCTCATCCCCTTTTCTCCCTTCGCCTCCCTTGGTGTTTCGTCTCGCTTAGACCTGAAGTTCTGCGAGCGCCGTCAGCGGTGCCAGGCTTAGTGCAGTTCCTTGGGGTGAAAGTGTTGGTCCCACCCAAGACTGTGCAGCGGGCATGTGGCAGTAGTTAACTGGTGGAGTGTGCAGCCTCTGTGTAAAGATCTCTCCATCCCAAGTAGCACCCCTTAGCATGGCGCCCTGTACCATATGAGTTGCAGAGAAAATTCTCCTTGAAAAATTTCATGATTTAAAAGGCAAAAAATACAAAGGGTTAATAAAAGGCAAATCAGAAGACACAAAGGAAAGTTTTAATAATATTTGAATCAAAACGTTCTCTAAATTGCACCCCCCGTACTGTTCTGAGTCTCCCCTTCACTCCTCCGTCAAGCACTGTTCCGTAGGGGCTTTTCCTGCTTCATTTCCCCTTCACAGTCTTGGGAGCATCTGCAGCACGGGGCCCTGTGAAACACATTCCATCCACAGGAGCTGCCCACACCTTTCCGCAAGACAGGCTGGGAGGATCGAGCGCACACAACGGAGCACAGCTGCTCCAAGTGTGGGCGCTGCCCGAGGGGCTGAGTCGCTGCAGGGGCGGAGGGAGGCCAGAGAAGGTGGCTAGGGAAGGGTCAGGACAGTTGTGCAGATAGCAAGCTGACAGTGTAGACGTGGTGTCAGATGGGAGGCCTCAGAGAAGCGTGAGGGGGACATAGAGATTTGAGCAGGGCTCATACGAGAGAGCAGTGTGAGCCACGTCCTGAGTGTGGGCATCAGGCCAGCAGATCCACAGAGCCAGCGAGGAGGGGCCCACGTCATCAAGGGGTGAGAGTGGGCGGGTGGGAGTCAGGACCATGAGTCTGGCGCCAGCATCGGCAGCACTGGGGAAGGTGAGAGAGAACGTAGCAGGCGGCCCTGAGGATGGGGGAGTGGGGAGTGGAGAGCACGGGCTTCCAATGGAAGGCTGCCCTCGGCAGGGCCACGCTAGAGCCTTGACCTAGCCAAGACATGGGGAGCCTTGAGCGCTGAGCCCTGGGGGTGGGGGAGAAGTAGCTTGTGCTAGAGAGTATGACCAGGGAAGCCATGGCAGCAGGCAGAGCGGCTGCAATGTGGCAGTGAGAGGATGGGAGAATCGGAGCGGGGGGTACTCAGGGTACGCAGAAATCTCCCAAGGCAGGAGGGGCCAGCCAGGAAGCGAGGGGGAGGACGCCCAGCTGGGCAGGCCTGGGCTGGGGATCGTGCCCTGTGGTGATGGGAATTCGCAGCTCTCCCCTCACCTTCTTCCTCTTGCAGTAGCTACAGCAGCACCACGTTGCACACAATAGATGTGCAACATGATACATTTTTCTGATAAAAGGTATACATATTTCCATTTACTGAGAATGTTATTTTATGACTGAAATTTTTTGTTTTAATTTTAGAGGCGGGGTCAGGCTAGAGTGCAGTGGTGTGATTCTGGCTCACTGCAGCCTCAAACTCCTGGCTGAAGCAGGCCTCCCACCTCAGCCTCCCAAAGTGCTGAGGTTACAGGTCCGAGCCACTGTGCCCAGCTTGTTTTAGATTTTTAAAACAGCTGTGTAGACATTACCTTAAAGGACACAGGAATATACTAGGAGCTGAATAGGGATCAGAGCTGCACATCCCCGTCACGCCAACGGAGGGGCTTTACTGAACTGGGGATTCAGCCTGGAACACTGCACCTCCCGCAGCTGTAAACCTGCGTGTAGGCACGAGGCTTTTCCGGGTCCCCAGGCAGCAGCCTCAGCTCTCCACCCCTGGAGGACGTGGAAGACCCGCCTCCCCTGCCTGAGGTGGGGGGAGTGAAGACATTGTCGCCACGCAGCACAGCAGGGACAGGCCACGCTCTCGCTCCCTCCAATCCCCAGTGCAGACAGATGTGGCTGCTTTCCCTTTAAAACCTGTGAAACAGAACACATCGAAGAGCTTACGTTTGTCTTCTTTGTAGAAGAGCTTGAGCTCTGCATTGTCTAGAGAGCCTTGAGAGTGATTGGAAGACGGCTCGTCAAAACAGCACACTAACTACCCTTTCGCTTTTCATTTCCAGCTACCGACAGCCTTTATAAACTTTCTCTGCAAACCCTCAACGCAGACATTTTCTTAAAACAACGCCAGACCTCACCGACACCTGCCTCCCCGTCTCCCCCGGCCGCCCCCTGCCCCTTCGTGGCCCGGGGCAGCTACAGCAGCATCGTCAACAGCAGCTCCAGCAGGTAGGCCTGCTGCTTCCTTTCCAGTCCTCAGCTCGAAACGTGCCTGAAACCCAGTGTCACACCCTTTACATAGCAACACCGGCCAGAGACCACTGTCTGGTGTTACTTCTGACGACTGCCGACTTGTGTGGGCCCCTTTACATGGGGTCCACCCCCTCTTCTGCTGCTGTGCTGGTGCCCAGCTCCAACAGTAAACCGGTTCCCATTCTAGTCCAGTCATTCTTCCCACCCGTGGACCGAGAAATGCACTGTGTAGCTCACTAGAAGGATATTTTCATTGAGGAGCCAATGAACATGTACTAAGCATTACATGAAGACCAAAAGGGGATTCCTATGAGTTGGGAATATGGGTTTATGTGACACTAATTTTGGCCTTTGGACAATTTGGCTTAGGACTTAGAAGGGCAGGATCTGGTCCAAGACTGTTGTGCTGGATGAAGTGCTGCAGTAGGGGATGTGTGCACCTGGGAGGGCAGCCTCCTGACCACACAGACAGGATGCAGGAACCATGCTGTTCTCCGAGGCACAGAGCCTCGCTTGTGTCTGCCCGCCACAGTGTAGTGCAAGCCTGACAGTCACAGATGGCGTTCTCACCATGTGCCTCGCCGTGGCGTGGGTTCCTGTGCACTGCATCACCGGCCAGCCTGGGGTCAGGTTCGCCCCCCATTGCCCAAGAGACAGTAACCACGGAGGCTGGGGGAGCCAGCCCGCTTAGGGGCCTTGCCACAGGAGCTCCTCGCCATGTCCTGGCAGGGAAGGGGACTCCCTGAGGCCCAGCCCTTTGCGGTGTCAGTGCCTGCCCTCTGCATTTCCTGCCAGGTGGCTCTAGCATTCTTCACAGAAGTGTGATCAAAGCCTTTGCCAGTCCCTGAATTGTGATCCCCGTCCTGGTCTCTTTCATAGTGATCTTTCGTTTTCTTACCTTTCTCCAGAACGCTGTCTCTGATTAAGCGGTCTGAGGCCCCAGAGCATGTGACACGAGGCTGAGCGATGCTCTGTGAGCTGCCCCACTGCAGAGAAGCCCACTTGGGGCTCAGTCCTGCCGGCCCCACACCTCTCCGAGGCAGGGCACTGCTGAGGAATGAGTTCTCTCTTTGCTTCTTTTTCAAGTGACCCTAAAATAAAGCAGCCAAATGGAAGCAAACACAAGTTGACTAAGGCAGCCTCACTCCCGGGCAAGAATGGCAACCCCACTTTTGCTGCAGTCACGGCCGGCTACGACAAGAGCCCAGGTCAGTGCCTGTGCTTCAGAGGCCTGCCACGCCAGGCGCCAGGCCTGGTGGAATGACCTCTGCCTTGATGTACCTTCCACTGATTGAGCGTCCATTGTTACAGGTGGGAATGGCTTTGCTAAAGTTTCTTCAAACAAAACAGTTTTCTCCAGCAGCCTCGGCATTTCACACGCTCCTGTTGACAGCGATGGCTCAGACAGGTACGGTAGACCACCACCAACCGCCAGAAAGACGGAAGGAAGGCTTCTCGAGTTGGGTTAGCACCTTTTATCCATAAATGGGTTTCAGGGCATTCTTCCCCTAATTTACAAGGAGGCATTTGTCAGAAGTGGTCAGGTGCCTCTAAGAAATCACGTCTGCTGGGTGGAAGCAGAAAGCCGGCTGTGGTGCCTTCCCCGGGGGGGTTCAGATAGAGAAAGGGGCACCCACGCCTGTCTCAGCCCAGCAGGCACGCATGTGAAACCTGTTCTCACTCTCCTCCGTCTCCTGGTCTGTGGTAAGATGCGATCTGATCGTTAAAAACAGAAGAGCAAAAGTTACTTGAGAGGAGGGAAATTAGGAGCAAATAGTAGACAATTTATAGTAACTCATTGGCCACGCCTCTTTCTTGAGCCAGGCTTGTTTTCCATGCAGTGGGTGTGGTGGCCTGCAGCAGTCACCTTGGTTGACTTTTCCTGATAAGCAACAAGAGAGCCCCAATTTACCTACTTTGCACTAATAGGAAATGAGTCCTAGATTTGAAATAGTTTTTTTTTTTTGAGACGAAGTCTTGCTCTGTCGCCCAGGCTGGAGTGCAATGGCCTGATCTCAGCTCACTGCAAGCTCCGCCTCCCGGGTTGACACCATTCTCCTGCCTCAGCCTCCCGAGTAGCTGGGACTACAGGCACCCACCACCACGCCCGGCTAGTTTTGTATTTTAGTAGAGACAGGGTTTCACCGTGTTAGCCAGGATGGTCTCGATCTCCTGACCTCGTGATCCGCCCGTCTCGGCCTCCCAAAGTGCTGGGATTACAGGCTTGACCCACCGCGCCCGGCCTGAAATAGTTTTTAAATAAACCTTCCCTTACCAAAAGCAAACAGAAGGAAGAAAATGTGTTTCTCTGCAAAACACTTGCTCTGAACCGGGCTGTGGGCTAGTGATAGGGCATCGGAGCTCTGAGGCTCCCTCCGGCTCAGTCCTTGTGGGAAGCAGCCATCGTTCAGCTCCTCCTTTTGTCTTTGTTTTTAATATTTGAGGACCCCCAGTTGAAGCAGTGTCTCCTGTTTGTGAAGCTGTGCGCTATGGATCCGTTTTCACTAACCACCATACATTTCTGTGTGTTGCGTTTTCCTCTTGTAACATTTAGCTCGGGTTTGTGGAGTCCCGTCAGCAACCCAAGCAGCCCTGACTTCACTCCCCTCAATTCGTTCTCCGCCTTTGGAAATTCTTTTAATCTAACTGGTGGTGAGTGTTTAACACTAGATGTGTAACTAATAAGCCTGTGGACAGAGGAAGGGAGAGGAGGTGTGGTTTTGTGTGTTGGAGAACACAGCACAGCAGCGCTGTGGAAGGAGGCCCCGCAGGAAGCTCCCTGGGAAGGGTCCCCTCCCCTCCTCCTCCCTCACCCACACCAGCAGCCAAAGGGGCAGAGGACCGGGCTTGACACGGTGCGTGCACCAGTGGGTGTGAGTTCCACGGCGGGTACTGAAGGGCTTCACAGAAGGGTTCCGGTCTGAAATGGGGCCCTGAGCATGCCAGGGGTCCTCTTCTTGCTGTCCAGAACTAGACAGCAAGCTATCATGGAAGCTTCGCATTAGCTGTCATGTGAGAGTGGGGAATGTTTGCATTTGGATGTCATCAACGGCATATCAGCTCGTGCACTGTGCGTTTGAGTTCTAGAGGACATCCCTGCCCCTGCTTCCTCTGGGCTGTGGTGGGGCTGGGGAAGTGGGTGTGGTGGCTCCAGGAGCAGTGGTGGGAGGTATGCCATTGAGTGAAGCCCCATGCCGTGGTGATCATGGCAAAACCAAATATGGACTTGACGACTGTTGCTTTATTTCCAGAAGTTTTCAGCAAACTTGGATTATCTCGATCGTGCAATCAGGCCTCGCAGAGGAGCTGGAACGAGTTTAATAGCGGCCCTTCATACCTTTGGGACTCGCCAGCGACAGATCCCAGTCCTTCCTGGCCAGCCAGTTCCGGCTCCCCGACCCACACAGCCACAGTGAGTACTTGGGGCTGGGGCTGAGGCCCGGCCCTGGCCCACTCACGCGCCATCTGCCATTGCGGTCACATGGATGGCACTGACACAGTTACAAACAACCAACAGCAGCATCAGAGGGGTGGGATATCCCTTCTGTTATCTTCATTGCTTTGTCTTCATACTCTGTCAAAATGATCGATCGATGCTCTTCAGAGCCTTACAAGCAGGAAGGTTTAGGAAGAACAACTGAACTGCTGTGAGGTTGGTCTCTGGATTCCCTCCTAATAGATCAAGGGCATTTTCTGCCTCTTCCCCACCTGTAAATGGACCCCAAGGGTGGCCATAGGCCTGTGGCCGGTTCAGATGGCTGAGGGAAGCCTTTAGCAGCTGTGCAGTGCAGGCACTGGGCTCCCAGGAGCAAGCTAGATACTGCATTTACTTTGTTGCTGAGAAGCCCGTCTCTTAGCTTAGATTGTCTAGAGTGCATTTGTTTGCTTCTTGGCCAAAGTCTTCTGCAAAGATCATGCTCTGAAAGAGTATTCTTGCCAAGGAAAATAATTAGTGGTTTTGGCTTCCACAAGATTATGACAGAAAAATATGCGTTTGTCTCTTTGTTCTCAGAGAAACTGAACTAGACATGCAAGGTTTCATAATAGATATTTCAGCTTTACAGATTCCAAAGTGTCTTCACGTGTCATTATTCAACCTTCTGTTTTAAAACCACCTGAACCACTCCTTAAAAGAGAAGTCAGCAAACTTTGTATAGAGTCAGATAGTGACTATTGTAGGCTCTGAAGGCCGTGCTTCACCGCTGCCCTTGCAGTGCACAATCCGATGGGCACCGCCGTGTTCCAATACAACTCTCTTTACAAAAGTAGGCAGAGCTGGATTGGTCCACGGGCTGTCTTTTTTAAAATCACAGCCAGCCGGCACGGTGGCTAATGCCTGTAATCCCAGCACTTTGGGAGGCTGAGGTGGGAAGATCGCTTGAGCCCAGGAGTTTGAGGCTGCAGTGAGCCATGATCACACCACTGCACTCCAGCCTGAGTGATGGAGCAAGACCCTGTCTCAAAAAAATCAGAATCATCTGCTCAAATAGATATGTATAAAACATTTGTTCTAAAGTGAGCAGTGAGAGGAACGCGTGCCCCAGCCTCATCTTTTCTGTAGCCTTACCCCCTTACCCCTACCCCCTTACCCACTTGACCCTCTGCCTGCCGGGCTCAGTGCTGGACACTTTGTTTTGTCACAGTCAGTCCTCGGTAACACCAGCGGCCTGTGGTCCACCACTCCGTTCAGCAACTCCATTTGGTCCAGCAACCTTAGCAGCGCCCTTCCCTTCACAACTCCAGCAAACACGCTGGCAAGCATCGGCCTCATGGGCACAGAAAACTCCCCTGCTCCTCACCCTCCCTCTGCCTCCAGTCCAGCTGACGACTTGGGACAGACCTACAACCCCTGGCGGATATGGAGCCCCACGATTGGAAGAAGAAGCTCGGACCCTTGGTCTAATTCGCACTTTCCTCACGAGAATTAAATTAGGCAAAAAACAAACAAACACACATAGTGGGCCCTCGTCTAGATCATGGTGTGCCGGTTTCTGAGACATCTTTTTAAGGCTCTTACTGCAGCTCCCCCTCCCCACCCTCCTCATCTTTGCAAAACAGACCCAACAGGGCAGGCTCAGACCACTCGCTTCTTTCAGATCTTTCTTGCAATTATGATAACATGAGATTTGCTGTTGTGCTTTTAGAGAAAAGTCTGGACTCAGCCACAAACTCTAATAAGACCTGTACATCTGAGGACCTTTCCTGTTAACTGCGTTTTGACCACCTGTCTTCCCCATGCTTTATTTATCTGTATGAACACATCTGACATTACAGCTAAGGAAATAATTTGAGTTGATTCAGAAGTCCTGGCATGTGACAATTTTGTTAAATTACCAACTTTGGTTTTTAATAATTTCGCAATATTATGCGCCAAGATCTAATTTTAAAACTGTATGAGGACTTTGTGCTGAAAATAGAGTATTTTTTTAAAGTAAGGCTGTCTTGGTTTAAAAGCAGATTACAGAAATGTAAGTCAACTTAAGAACAGTGAATGAATGTAAAAACATTCAGTTGAGACCATATGCATTTTCTGTGCTGTTTGTACTTGAGGTATGTAACATTTGTATACCTGAACTTATTTTAAAGACGAACTGAAATGCACATAGCCAAGTCTTGAGATACAAGATTGAATGTGTATTTCTTAAAAATACAACTTTGTGTTGTACTTTGAAATAAATGATGCTTTTTTCAAAAGCCTTGACTTGTTTTGTGGTTTTTTACACACAAGGTGTATTTGTTAGGATTTTCTCACACCAAAGTAAACCACCTTATCCTTGGCTTACTCGGTGGAGCTGACAGGTTAAGATGGGGTTTGCTTTCTCATTGCTGGAACTTCCTGCAGTGTCTGATGGAGTTCTGTGTGTTCCCCTGGCAATCATGGAGGGTCCTTGATCGAAAACGATTTGAAAGCCTATTTGGATTCATCCAGTAAGCGTTTTCCCTCTGCCACTATCCTAAAAGGCCTCATAAAAAGCAGTCATTGCTACCATTTATTGAGTACTGACTCTGCGTCAGGTACCTGGCTAACACTCGATGTGCTGGGTTACTCCATTACACTTGAGGAACCCGGCTGGGCCGTGCTGGCTCAGAGGCCCCAGGTCAGGCTGACCGCAGATGCACACGGCACCCACTGTGCCACCTCCCCTCTGGTCACAGTCACCATTCTCAGGAACAGCCTGTGTCCAACTCACCCCTGCGTGTTCTAACACTGGCCAACCTCTACCAGCCTTCAGTCTAAGGAATTTGTGTGGTGAGAGGAAGACAGATGATGGAGAAAGAGAAGTGGGGCATGGAGGGATGACAGCAGGGACTCAGGGACGGCCTGGGGGAGGGCCCTGAGGGCCACCTGTGGAAACTCACCAGCAGCAGTACAGCGTGCAGTGCCCCTGTGCCATTTCATTTCTAAACAGTGGCTTGGAGGCAAGGCGGGATGCCTTGGGCTGTGGCACAGGGGCTGGGAGTACTAGAAACCGCTGTTTACCCGCTGGTATTGAAATGATTTCGCAGTTTACCAGCTGATACAGCTATACCCCAAAGCCAGGCTGGATGGAAAGCAACCTGTGTGAGGCTGAGAAATGGAGCCACGGGTGACAGTGACGCGGGGTGCCACGTAGAAATCCCAGCTGGGGCTGCTGGAAACGGAGCCTCGGTACAGACTGGAAATGACTTAGCCAAGTCTGTAAGGTGCAGTAGTAAAGGCTACACATCTAAATTGTATTTTTTTCTTTTAACTAGAAGTGTGTAGACCCTTTTGCAATGTTAAGACTCTCAGGGACCCTCCATGGTCCCTGTCGAGCCCACACAGACACGAGGTGAGTCTCAGTAGCCACAGCACATCCATTGGTTTCATCTTGCCTGCTCCAACTTGCTTTTCTCAGCGGCTTCTTTCCAGCCTGTGTTAAAGCCAGCCTTTGCTAGGAGATGCTGCACGTCGATGTTCTGTTGGAGGCTAGTTACATCATGAAATCAAAACCATCTCCATGAAGGCGGGAGTGATTTAGTCAAAATGTTGTTTGGCGTGATTGTGAATCTGACCTTTTCTCTGCTTTGTACCAAAGCTCAGTAGAACAAGCCACATTATTTTTACAACCTGTGGTGTGTCCCTCGGGGACACCAGATTTCCTGTGCAACCGGAGCTGTGGTGTGTAGGCTGACATCAGGCCTTGTACAATGCTAGCAGCAGGGTTTCCTACATGCACTTGCACGGTCAGGACAGATTCAGGGCTTGGGTTTCTCTTTCTACACCAAAGCAGGTAATGAGGTGGAAAGCTCTGCATACAGGTGAGCGGCCTAGAAACCCTCACTTAAACAAAAGAAAAACTGGGTCAGGCGCCGGGGCTCACACCTGTCATCCCAGCACTTTGGGAGGCCGAGGTGGGCGGCTCAGTCGAGGTCAGGAGTTCTAGACTACCCTGGTCAACAAGGTGAAATCCCGTCTCTACTAAAAATACAAAAATTAGCTGGGCATGGTGGCACACACCTATAATCCCAGCTACTCAGGAGGCTGAGGCAGGATAATTACTTGAACCCAGGAGGCGGAGGTTGCAGTGAGCCAAGATCGCACCACTGCACTCCAGCCTGGTGACAGAGCAAAACTCCGTCTCAAAAAAACAAAAAAAGAAAAAAAACTGTATTGGCAGACTTGCCCTCAGAAAGAGTATCTCAAGAATTGATCCTAAACTGACTTCATCAGAACAACCTCCTGAGACACCCCAGACTCCTTTTTTAAGTTCTCGTTTTACCCCATGAGCCTCTCCAGCAGGCTGAGAGAAACACGATGTACTTGGGAGGAGATACACACAAGGGTCTCTTCTGTTACTTGGTAGGTATTTGAGTGGCCACATACCCACCAGATCTGAAGATTTGACACAACTCTGTTTATGGTGGACACTTGTTGCATGACAGTCGCTTTGGACTAGGCCAAGGCTGAATTTAAAAAGGTTATATATAAAGAATTGTACTTACATGAAATAATAATGGATGTCTTTATGGGTTTATCTTGAGACAGGGTCTTGCTCTGTCACCTAGGCTGAAGTGGCACAATCATAGCCTCACTGCAGCCTTGAACTCCCAGGCCCAAGCAAGTTCTCCCTCCTCAGTCTCCCAAGTAGCTGGGACAACAGGCACGGACCACCACATCCGGCTAATTTTTTTTATTTTTTGTAGGGACGAGGTCTTGCTTTGTTGCCCAGTCTGGTCTCAAACTCCTGAGTGCAAGCAATCCTCCTGCCTCAGACTCCCAAAGTGCTGGGATTACAGACGTGAGCCTATGCCCAGGTATCTTACATGTTTATGTAAATACACATGTAAATAAAGGTAATAATCTTTTTTAAATGTTTTTTACCTAAACTGTGTATCAAAGGAGTGAAATAAGAATTTGGATTTTCATGACAACCTGAAATAATTTAAAGGATCAGAATCTCATTTAAAAGGCTGTTTTAAGGAAAAGCCGAGGATAGCCATCTGGGAAACACAGACTCCAAAGGAATGGGGTCAGTGCTCCAAAGCTAAAAAGTTAAGGTCTCTTTTATACAGGCAGAAAACAAATTTAGTGGAATCACAGCATTTTCCATATGAGTCTGGTTTATGAGTAACAGCGATTTGATTAGTTACAGCTTGATGTTTTTTCTTTCCAATTGAAAGACTATATTTAACATTGTGATTTAGACAGTGTAGTCATCTTCAGGTCCTTGTGTAAGAGAAGAAAGAGGGAAATTATCATGAGGATCAACAGGAGGGAAGGGGTCTTCCCTGCTGCCCCTGAGTTTTTTATAACATTTTACAAAACGGTGTGTCATGCGCATCCGTGTGAAGAGATCACCAAACAGGCTTTGTGTGAGCAGTAAAGCTTTTTAATCACCTGGGTGCAGGCGGGCTGAGTCCGAAAAGAGAGTCAGCAAAGGGAGATAAGGGTGGGGCCGATTTACAGGATTTGGGTAGGTAAAGGAAGGCCTTCCTACCTCTATACAGTCTGATAACGGACCGGCCTTTACTAGTCAAATCACCCAAGCAGTTTCTCAGGCTCTTGGTATTCAGTGGAACCTTCATACCCCTTACCATCCTCAATCTTCAGGAAAGGCAGAACGGACTAACGGTCTTTTAAAAATACACCTCACCCAGCTCAGTCACCAACTTAAACAGGACTAGACAATACTTTTACCACTTGCCCTTCTCAGAATTCAGGCCTGTCCTCGGAATGCTACAGGTTCCAGCCCATTTGAACTCCTGTGTGGACACTGCTTTCTATTAGGTCCCAGTCTCATTCCAGACACCAGACCAACTTGGACTGCGCCCCAAAAAACTTGTCATCCCTACTGTCTTCTGTCTAGTCGTACTCCTATTCACCATTCTCAACTACTCATAAATGCCCTGCTCGTGTTTACACTGTTTCTCCAAAGCCATCACAGCTGATATCTCCCTGGTGCTATCCCAAACCGCCACTCTAAATTCCCTCTTAAATAGTATTTGCTGGCAGGGCTATGCTCAGCCTCCTTGGGCACTCTCTAATTAGATGTCCTAGGTCCTCCCAATTCTTAGTCCTTTAATACCTGTTTTCTCTCCTTCTCTTATTCAGACCTTGTGGCTTCTGTTTAGTTTTTCAATTCATACAAAACCGCATCCAGGCCATCACCAATCATTCTGTATGACAAATGCTCCTTCTAATATCCCCACAATATCACCGCTTACCACAAAATCTTCCTTCAGCTTAATCTCTCCCACTCTAGGTTGCCACGCCGCCCCTAATCCCGCTTGAAGCAGCTCTGAGAAACAGCGCCCATTCTCTCTCCATACCACCCCCAAAAAAATTTTCACCGCCCCAACACTTCAACACTATTTTGTTTTATTTTTCTTACTAATATAAGGTGGCAAAAATGTCAGGCCTCTGAGCCCAAGCCAAGCCCTCGCATCCCCTGTGACTTGCACGTATACGCCCAGATGGCCGGAAGTAACTGAAGAACCACAAAAGAAGTGAAATGCCCTGCCCCGCCTTACCCATGACATTCCACCACAAAAGAAGTGAAAATGCCCTGCCTCGCCTTACCCATGACATTCCACCACAAAAGAAGTGAAAATGGCTGGTCCTTGACTTGAGTGATGACATTACCTTGTGAAAGTCCTTTTCCTGGCTCATCCTGGCTCAAAGAGCTCCCCCATGGAGCACCTTGTGACCCTCACTCCTGCCCACCAGAGAACAACCCCCTTTGACTGTAATTTTCCTTTGCCTACCCAAATCCTATAAAACGGCCCCACCCCTCTCTCCCTTCGCTGACTCTTTTCGGACTCAGCCCGCCTGCACCCAGGTGATTAAAAAGCTTTATTGCTCACACAAATCCTGTTTGGTGGTCTCTTCACATGGACACGCATGACACAGTGTAGGTAAAGAAAAAGGATAATCTATAATCAGAGAAACAGGTTACAGGTGCCTGTTGCATGACTGTGCACAGGCACAAAGAACAAATGTTTAGACTGATAGATTATGCCTGTTCATAATCACATTGCTTTAAGGCTCTAAATAAAATTCCAACAGCTTTGATTCTGAATTATGTTCACACATGTGAAGTGATTAAGTTATGCTACATTTGAAGAAAGATTCCTTTTTGTCACCAAATCATTAACTCTCACTGTAAAAAATACATACCCTTTAGTAATTTTGTTAGAGATGCCTTTGAGTACCCTTGTCCTAATTTTACTTGTTCCTATTTCAAAATGCTACCACAGAGTAAAATTCACCCTTAAAATCTAGACCGATCCCAGAAATTAGGTCATTGCAGACGACTCAAACATTTGCTCCCACGTGGGCAGGTTGGAAAAAATAAAGAACAAATGTTTAGACTGATAGTATAAAGAAATGTGATTGAGGCTAGTCCACAAAGTCTGAATGCTTTAGAGAAACAGGCTTCTAACCCTGACAAATGCCTATAAAAGTTGAGTAACAAAGACATTTTAGATGCTTTGCTATCTTAGCTATAGTAACGGTAAAAGGTCATTCAAATACAAAGACTCAGACCCTGATGGCAATGTTTGGGCTGACCACTATGCTAAAGAAACAAGATCAGCCCATACAAATACTCCTGTGATCTCACCGGTCTTGAGAAATTCAGAGGCTGCTGTTAGCGTCAGAACAAGCCCCTGATGTGCAAAAAGAAAATGAGGAAAGTTCTGATGCCTATTACATCTTAGGAGGGCCAAGTGATGTCATCAAAAAGGTGAGAGTGGACTCTAACAAAAAGTCTTTATGATATTACCCAAAATTGGATACCTGTAAAGATAAATTGGCAACAATATTAAGCCAGGTAATTTTAGAGGTATTGCCAAGAACAGTTACAAAACATCCCCCTGTGAACAAAATCCTGATAAAACATTTAAATGTAGATGTGAGCAGGAACTAGAGAGCTTGAAGGCCCTCAGACCCCTCCAGGTGGACTCCATACAAATGCCTTCTGCCGTGGATTATTCTGGTTGTTTGTTTATATTTCACTGTGGATTGACAATTTCCCTGCCAGAGAATGACAAAAAGGGCTTGATTTTGTTTTCCAACCTGGAAAATCCCCACTTACTTCTAATGACAGAGATACTCCTTTTTCCAGACCAATGCTGTGGTTTGTTTGGTCCTGCTGAGTCTCTTGTTGAACTATGACCCCAGTGTGAAAGGCGGGGCCTGGTGGAGGGGTGGAGCCCTCATGAATGACTTGGTGCCATTCTCATGGGAGTAAGTGCTCACCCTTAGTTCCCACAAGAACTAGTTGTTGAAAAGAGCTTGGCACCTTCCCCCACCTCCCTCTGCCTCCCTTTCTCACCATGTGGTCTGCACAGGGCTCTCCTTCGCCTCCACCAGGAGTGCACCCGTCCTGAGGCCCTCAACAGAAGCAGATGCTACGCCATGCTTCCTGTGCAGCCTGCAGAACCCTGAACCAAATAAACCTCTTCACACGCCACTCAGCCTCAGGTGTTCCTTTACAGCAACACAAAGGGACTAAAACATACTGTTATTAAGAAACACTGAAGTTGTGCCTTCAATCCAGAGATTTCACTGTCCTTGTTTTCTCCAGTCCTCTAGAAAGACAGAACTAATGGAATTGTTTTTTTAATAGCATACCTCTCAGAAACCTCCAAAATTCTACATCTTAAGAGATTACCATTAGCATTATAAGATCAACCACCTCTAGGTCCCATGTTGCCTCCTTATGAATTCATAACATGCCACTGTATACAGCTTGCAGCTTCATCCCAGCTTAGATTCTACATGATTATGTCAGGCCTCTGAGCCAAAGCTAAGCCATCATATCCCCTGTGACCTGCACGTACACATCCAGACGGCCGGTTCCTGCCTTAACTGATGACATTCCACCACAAAAGAAGTGAAAACGGCCTGTTCCTGCCTCAAAAGCTCCCCCACTGAGCACCTTGTGACCCCCACCCCTGCCCGCCAGAGAACCCCCTTTGACTGTAATTTTCCTTTACCTACCCAAATCCTATAAAACGGCCCCATCCCATCTCCCTTCGCTGATTCTTCGGACTCAGCCCGCCTGCACCCAGGTGATTAAAAAGCTTTATTGCTCACACAAAGCCTGTTTAGTGGTCTCTTCACACGGACACGCATGACA
>NW_016805255.1:464849-466494 GCF_001698545.2 Rhinopithecus bieti | reverse complement strand
CCAGAGAACCCCCTTTGACTGTAATTTTCCTTTACCTACCCAAATCCTATAAAACGGCCCCATCCCATCTCCCTTCGCTGATTCTTCGGACTCAGCCCGCCTGCACCCAGGTGATTAAAAAGCTTTATTGCTCACACAAAGCCTGTTTAGTGGTCTCTTCACACGGACACGCATGACATTTTGGTGCCGTGACTCGGATGGGGGACCTCCCTTGGGAGATCAATCCCCTGTCCTCCTCTTTGCTCCGTGAGAAAGATCCACCTACGACCTCGGGTCCTCAGACCGACCAGCCCAAGGAACATCTCACCAATTTTAAATTGGGTAAGCAGCCTCTTTTTACTCTCTTCTTCAACCTCTCTCTCTATCCCTCAACAACCTCTTTCTCCTTTCAATCTTGGCGCCACCCTTCAATCTCTCCCTTCTCTTAATTTCAATTCCTTTCGTTTTCTGGTAGAGACAAAGGAGCTGCGTTTTATCCACGGACCCAAAACGCCGGTGCCGGTCACGGACGCGGGAAGGCAGCCTTCCCGTGGTGTTTAATCATGGCGGGGACGCCTCTCTGATTATTCACACACGTTCCATTGGTGTCTGATCTCCGCGGGGACGCCTGCTTTGGCTGCTCCCGACTTTCTCCGTGTCTCTCCCTTCTCTTTAAACTTCACTGTGGGCAACTTTCCACCCTCCATTCCTCCCTCTTCTCCCTTAGCCTGTGTTCTCCAGAACTGAAAACCTCTTCAACTCTCGCCTGACCTAAAATCTAAGTGTCTTCTTTTCTTCTGCAACACCGCTTGGCCCCAGTACAAACTCGACAGTGGTTCCAAATAGCCAGAAAACGGCACTTTCAATTCTTCCATCCTACAAGATCTAGATAATTCTTGTCGTAAAACGGGCAAACGGTCTGAGGTGCCTGAAGTCCTGGCATTCTTTTATACATTGTTCCCTATTCCCAGTGCGACTCGTCCCAAGTCCTCCTTCTTTCCTGCCCGCCTGTCCCCTCTGTCCCAACCCCAAGCATCGCTGAGTCTTTCTAGTCTGCCTTTTCTACAGACCCGCGTGACCTCTCCCCTTCTCCCCAGGCTGCTCCTCGCCAGGCCCCGTTCTTCCTCAGCCTCTGCTCCCCCCCACTATAATCTTTCTGTCGCCTCCTCTCCTCACACCGGGTCTGGTTTACAGTTTCGTTCTGTGACTAGCCCTCCCCCACCGGCCCAATAATTTCCTCTTAAAGAGGCGACTGAGCTAAAGGCATAGTCAAGATTAATGCTCCTTTTTTCTTTATCCGACCTCTCCCAAATCAGGTGGCATTCAGGCTCTTTTTCATCAAATAGAAAAACCCAGCCGGCCGGGCGCGGTGGCTCACACCTGTAATCCCAGCACTTTGGGAAGCCGAGGCGGGCGGATTACGAGGTCAGGAGATCGAGACCATCCTGGCTAACACGGTGAAACCCCATTTCTACTAAAAAAAAATACAAAAAAATTAGCCAGGCGAGGTGGCGGGCGCCTGTAGTCCCAGCTTCTCAGGAGACTGAGGCAGGAGAATGGCGTGAACCCGGGAGGCGGCGGAGCTTGCAGTGAGCGGAGACACGCCACTGCACTCCAACCTGGGTGACAGAGCAAGACTCCGACTCAAAAAAAAAAAAAAAACCCC
>NW_016805255.1:411955-463721 GCF_001698545.2 Rhinopithecus bieti | reverse complement strand
GCTCTTTTTTCTTTTTTTTTTTTTTTTGAGGTGGAGTCTCGCTCTGTCGCCCAGGCTGGAATGCTGTGGCGTGATCTCGGCTCACTGCAACCTCTGCCTCCCGGGTTCACACCATTCTCCTGCCTCAGCCTCCCAAGTAGCTGGGACTACAGGCGCCCGCCACCACGCCTGGCAAATTTTTTGTATTTTTAGTAGAGACGGGGTTTCACCGTGTTAGCCAGGATGGTCTCGATCTCCTGACCCAGTGATCCGCCCGTCTCAGCCTCCCAAAGTGCTGGGATTACAGGCGTGAGCCACTGCGCCCGGCTTATGCACTCTTTTTTTAGTTATCCCCACCTGCCTAGCTCCCTTATCAGGCCAAGACATTTTAACTAAATTATCTGCTTCCCTGACTATTCCTAGGCTACAGCCACACCTCATTGCCACCTTTTCCCCCAGTTCAAAGCCTCCTTCACATCCTCCCCTCGTATCCCCCTACCTTAACCCACAAGTGTAGGACGCCTCTGCTCCCTCCTTGGCGACTGATCAGTCACCCCTTACCATCCCATTAAAACCTAATCACCCTTACCCCGTTCAATGCCAATATCCCATCCCGCAGCACGCTTTAAAAGGATTAAAGCCTGTTATCACTCACCTGCTACAGCATGGCCTTTTAAAGCCTGTAAACTCCCCTTACAAGTCCCCCATTTTACCTGTCCTTAAACCAGACAAGGCTTACAGGTTAGTTCAGGATCTGTGCCTTATCAACCAAATCGTCTTGCCTATCCACCCCGTGGTGCCAAACCCACAAACTCTCCTATCCTCAGTACCTCCCTCCACAACCCATTATTCTGTTCTGGATCTCAAACATACTTACTTTACTATTCCTTTGCACCCTTCATCCCAGCCTCTCTTAGCTTTCACTTGGACTGACCCTGACACCCATCAGGCTCAGCAAATTACCTGGGCTGCACGGCCACAAGGCTTCACAGACAGCTCCCATTACTTCATTCAAGCCCAGATTTCTTCCTCATCTGTTACCTATCTTGGCATAATTCTCATAAAAACGCACGTGCTCTCCCTGCTGATCGTGTCCGGCTAATCTCCCAAACCCCAATCCCTTCTACAAAACAACAACTCCTTTCCTTACTAGGCATGGTTAGTGCCGTCAGAATTCTTACACAAGAGCCAAGACCTGTAGCCTTTCTGTCCAAACAACTTGACCTTACTGTTTTAGCCCAGCCCTCATGTCTGCGTGCGGCGGCTGCCGCTGCTTTAATACTTTTAGAGGCCCTAAAAACCACCAACTATGCTCAACTCATTCTACAGTTCTCATAACTTCCTAAATCTATTTTCTTCCTCCCACCTGACACATATACTTTCTGTTCCCTGGCTCCTTCAGCTATACTCACTCTTCGCTGAGTCTCCCACAATTACCATTGTTCCTGGCCCAGACTTCAATCCGGCCTCCCACATTATTTCTGATACCACACCTGACCCCCATGACTGTATCTCTCTGGTCACCTGACATTCACTCCATTTCCCCATATTCTTTCCTGTTCCTCACCCTGATCATACTTGGCTTATTGACGGCAGTTCCACCAGGCCTAATCGCCACTCACCAGCAAAGGCAGGCTATGCTATAGTATCTTCCACATCTATCATTGAGGCTAGCACTCTGCCCCCCTTCACTACCTCTCAGCAAGGCAAACTAGTTGCCTTAACTCAGGCCCTCACTCTTGCAAAAACGATTACGCATCAATATTTATACTGACTCTAAATATGCCTTCCATATTCTGCACCACCATGCTGATATATGGCTGAAAGAGGTGTCCTCACTACACAGGTGTCCTCCATCATTAATGCCTCTTTAATAAAAATGCTTCTCAAAGCCGCGTTACTGCCGAAGGAAGCTGGAGTCATTCACCGCAAAGGCCATCAAAAGACATCAGATCCCATCGCTCAGGACAACACTTATGCTGATAAGGTAGCTAAAGAAGCAGCCAGCTTCCAACTTCCATCCCTCACGGCAATTTTCCGCCTTCTCATCTAGTCACTCCCACCTGCTCCCCCACTGAAACTTCCACCTATCAATCTCTTCCCACACAAGGGGAATGGTTCTTAGACCAAGGAAAATATCTCCTTCCAGCCTCACAGGCCCATTCTATTCTGCCGACATTTCATAACCTCTTCCATGTAAGTTACAAGCCGCTAGGTCTTCTCTTGAGACCTCTCATTTCCTTTCCATCCTGGAAATATATCTTCAAGAAAATCACTTCTCAGTGTTCCATCTGCTATTCTCCTACCCCTCAAGGATTGTTCAGACCCCCTCCCTTTCCTACACATCAAGCTCAAGGATTTGCCCCTGCCCAGGATGGACAAATTGACTTTACTCACATGCTCTGAGTCAGAAAACTAAAATACCTCTTGATCGGGGTAGACACTTTCACTGGATGGGTAGAGGGTCTGAGAAGACCACCGCAGTCATTTCTTCCCTTCTGTCAGACATAATTCCTCGGTTTGGCCTTCACACCTCTATACAGTCTGATAACAGACTGACCTTTACTAGTCAAATCACCCAAGCAGTTTCTCAGGCTCTTAGTATTCAGTAAAACCTTCGTACCCCTTACGGCCCTCAATCTTCAAGAAAAGTAGAGTAGAGTAATAGTCTTTTAAAAACACACCTCACCAAGCTCAGCCACCAACTTAAAAAGGACTGGAAATACTTTTACCACTTGCCCTCTCAGAATTCAGGCCTGTCCTCGGAATGCTACAGGTTCCAGCCCATTTGAGCTCCTGCGTGGACACTGCTTTTTATTAGGTCCCAGTCTCATTCCAGACACCAGACCAACTTGGACTGCGCCCCAAAAAACTAGTCATCCCTACTGTCTTCTGTCTAGTCATACTCCTATTCACCATTCTCAACTACTCATAAATGCCCTGCTCATGTTTACACTGGCGGTTTACACTGTGTCTCCAAAGCCATCACAGCTGATATCTCGTGGTGCTATCCCCAAACCGCCACTCTTAACTCCCTCTTAAAGTAAATAAATAATCTTTGCTGGCAGGGCTATGCTGAGCCTCCTTGGGCACTCTCTAATTAGATGTCCTAGGTCCTCCCAATTCTTAGTTCTTTAATACCTGTTTTCTCTCCTTCTATTATTCAGACCTTGTGTTTTCCATTTAGTTTTTTAATTCATACAAAACTACATCCAGGCCATCACCAATCATTCTATATGACAAATGCTCCTTCTAATATCCCCACAATATCACCGCTTACCACAAAATCTTCCTTCAGCTTAATCTCTCCCACTCTACGTTCCCACGCCGCCCCTAATCCCACTTGAAGCAGCCCTGAGAAACATCGCCCATTATCTCTCCATGCCACCCCCAAAAAATTTTTTGCCGCCCCTTCAGCACTATTTTATTTTTTCTATTAATATAACAAGACAGGAATGTCAGGCCTCTGAGCCAAAGCTAAGCCATCATATCCCCTGTGACCTGCAGGTACACATCCAGATGGCTGGTTCCTGCCTTAACTGATGACATTACCTTGTGAAATTCCTTTTCCCTGGCTCATCCTGGCTCAAAAGCTCCCCCACTGAGTACCTTGTGACCCCCACCCCTGCCTGCCAGAGAACAACCCCCTTTGAGTGTAATTTTCCTTTGCCTACCCAAATCCTACAAAACGGCCCCACCCCATCTCCCTTCGCTGACTCTCTTTTCAGACTCAGCCTGCTGCCCCCAGGTGATTAAAAAGCTTTATTGCTTTCACAAAGCCTGTTTGGTGGTCCCTTCACATGGACGCGCATGACAGATTACATTTTATTTCCAGCTTTATCTCAACATGAACATGAACTGTACAGTACCTCCAAAACACACCCACCTCTACATGATCTACAGCTTCTATACAAAAGGCACACAAAGACACGAAATGCATTCCTGTTACAATAATATGCTCCCCATACAATCTGCGTGTCGGCGGGACACTACATCTTATTAGTCCATGCCAGGCTTATATTGGTCTGCCACATACTCACGTATATTCAGAGTGGTTAGATATGTTCAGATATTTACAACAACCACGTATCCAGTAATCCATTCGTGGAAAGAGTACCCAGCGATCCAGCGTAAAATTATCATAGATGATTCCAAAACCTTCCCGTAGTGATCCTTGATTTGCTCTTCAGGCATACTCTGCAAACTACATTTCCCACCAAGGGAATAAAACGACTAGAGACAGAGTTCAAAACTCATTGGTAATTTTAGCTAAAGCCATAAACAAGACCACGCTGCTCTGAAAGTCCAACCGACTAAGTCCATTCTTTAGAGTTATGAAGGACAGTCATGTAAGCTTTATTTTCCTCTTAGCCAGCAAAGGGACAGGTCATGCCACAGCAAATACTTCTTTTTTATACCTAGAAAAACACCACAGGGGAACAGGACAGCTTAGGACTATTAGAAAAAGCCCTTGACCTCTAAAGCCGACCCAGCTGGCTTCTGGAACATGCTCCCATTACCTGGAGGCGCTCTAGGCCCTTGTCTTGCAGACGTGTTACGGGAACTAACAGTCATTGCATTTCTCATAATGACCTATAAATGGTCAGCCAGTATCTCCTGTCTAGAGTTTCGGATGCAAATGCACAACATTTACGTCATGCGGTTCAACAACTCGCTTTACAACAGAGAGAAAAACACTGTTAACTCTGGTGTAACGATAGACTGTGTTCAACAGACACTCTTAAACCAGCCTGCACTCTAGAGCAAGCCCTGACTCCACAGCCCCACCCCCAAATAAGCTAATAACCAAGGCCACATCCTACAATTGCTGCTTGCTAACACCCTCTTATGAGACACCCCAGCTCACTGGTGTGGGGGCCCCCCTTGCTGCAGGGAGCAACAAGTCCAGCTGCTTTAACTGCGGGGCATTGCTGCTGCTCTTCTGGGAAAGGCGTTGACAATTTGGGTGTACACATGGCGAAGGGGCACGGATGGTGTGGGCCTGGGTTCCAGTCCTGGCTCTGCCGTTTACTGGTCATGGCCCTTGGGCACACTCTGCCCCTCCAAGAACCTCGGTTTCCCCATACGCAAAACAAACATCCTATCTCAGGAGGATGGTGTGAAGCATGAGGCGGAATAAATAAATGGTAGCACTTCCTATTCTTGTCTGTTGTATTCCAAAGACCTTTCGAGTGTTAAGCCCCTAGAAATGGCAGCTTCCTGATAGGAAGGATGGAACTCATTTGGCAGGGGACAGAAGGCCACCAATCTGGAGGCTCCTGAGCTCCTTGCCACCTCCTGGGGCCCCTCGTCCGACACCCTCATCCATCCCACCCTCACCACTGGGTCCACCACCACCCTGGGATGCCGTTTGCCTCAGCCCCGCCTCTCAGCACACCTGTGGCAGAAACTCCAGGGACAAATTTCTTAGAGGGACTGGATTTGGACCATTCCTCCCAGCCAGATCTTTTGCAGCAGGGAGAGGAGGATGCATCAGATTCCTATGCCCACAAAGCACCACCTCCTTTTCCAGTTAAGCCAGTGTGGGGCTGCACGTTTGCATGCATTCAGGATCCTTCTGCAACTTAATTGCTTTGCCCTCAGTCCCCCTCCCATTTCTCCAGAATGCATGCTCCCAGCAGCTTTCACAGACCTGAACCCTGACAGTGCATTGTCCACCCAGAACTCCAGAGCCAGCAGGGCTTGCCGCTGCCTAGAAAGACCCATTGCCAGCCAGGTGCAGTGGATCACGAGATCAGGAGATCGAGACCATCCTGGCTACCACGGTGAAACCTCACCTCTACTAAAAAATACAAAAAACTAGCCGGGCTAGGTGGCGGGCGCCTGTAGTACCAGCTACTCGGGAGGCTGAGGCAGGAGAATGGCGTGAACCTGGGAGGCGGAGCTTGCAGTGAACCGAAATTGCGCCACTGCACTCCAGCCTGGGTGACAGAGCGAGACTCCATCTCAAATTAAAAAAAAACCTATTGCCATCATCCCCTTGTCCCTGCTCTATAAATTTCCTTTTGGGAAAAGTGCTCCCATCTCCCTCCTTTCCCACACAGACAGCACACTGTGCATGCTATTAGTCAACCCCTTTTGTAAGAAACAGAAGGTGTCACATCCCCTATAAGCAATACTCCCTCTACGAACGCGCTCCCGGACTAAACCATCATGGACCTAAGGAGAGGGTATGAGATCGGGAATCAGCCCCGGGCTCATGGGCTGCCACTGGAGGGGAAGCCTGTGGCTCTGCTTTCAGGAGCAGTGTTATGGGAAGCTATATAGAGACACTAAAATTTGGCCTTACAGTGCTACGGTGCTGTATGTTTTATAAAATTAGAATCCAGTGTCTTTTAGAGGTGGTGTGAACCTTGGAGACTGCGTGCTGGGTAGGCGCTCCACTGAGCACACCCTGAGTGGGAGGGAACCCCGCCCAGCTAGCGTATGGCATTGAACACGGAATGAGGAGATGGCCCAGAACCCACACCAGGCCTCACGCACCAGTCACAGCACAAAGGCCACCAGGGGTCAGTCTAGCAGCATCATACATGCGAAAGACCCTGGTTCTTCTGCCCCATGGAGAACACCCCTGCAGTTCACTATAGTGCCCAGCCCATGGCAGGCCGGGAAGCAGAACTGACTCTTCATGGCCACCAGCCTGTTGCCTCCTCACCTGATGAAAATCAGACCAATACGAAATTCCAGAGAGAAGGAAGAGCCACGACTTCTTAAAAAAACACAATTGAGCTTCTTCTTGATCAAAGAAAACCTGCTTTAAACTTGCCAAGTAGATTAACAGTTTTCAACCATTTATTATAAATCCTGTACCAACACGTCAATTATAAGGAACTGGTTTTCCCCAGCCATGACTGAGCTGGGTTTAGCCCATCATCAACATTGTGAATAAATGTTCCTGATGTTGCCATTGCCCTGTGCTCATAAACTCTCAACAGGTAAGAAACGTGGCCCCAGTTGAGATATTTTACACCACACAGACGTGGAGAGCCCGGCAGAGCAGCCACATGCCTGTCACTCCCTCCTTGTGGATTGGGTACAGACCACCCAGTACTCGGGAAATTTCACTGTCAGTGTCTCCCACACGGGTTTTAAAACCTAGGCGCTTGGCTCCAAGATGCAATACAAGGACTAATAGTCATTAGTTCCTGGCAAGTGTCTGTATTAGAGTTGGCAGACACGTCCTGCCCAGAGCCTTCCACACTACAAAGCAGCCATCTTCACAACAGATGGCTCGGCAACAGCTTTAAAAAAAAAAAAAAAAAAAAAAAAGCCCTCGTGCCAGGACAGGCCAGGTCCAATAGACACTCTTCTGACAGCAGGATTTTTTCACACTGAGACAAAATTCACATCAAATACATGCACTTTAACCATTTTAGAGTATAAAGCTCACTGCTTTTTAGTATATTCACAATGTTGAGCAACCACCACCACTCTCTCATTCCAGAACATTTCATCAACTCTGCCACCTCCCCGATTTCCATGCCCATGGGCAGTCACTACCCACTGTCCTTCCCCCAGCCCCTGGCAACCACTATCTACCTTCTGTCTCTCTGGATTTGCCCATACTGAACACTTCATATAAATAGAATCACACAATATGTGGCTTCTTGTGTCTGGATCTGTCACCTAGGTAATGTCTTTGAGGTTAGTGGCTGCTGCGGCATGCATCAGGACTTCATTCCTTCCTATGGCTGAATAAGGCTTCCTTGTATGTGTATACCCATCTGTCTACTCATCTGGTGATGGATGTTTGAGTTACTTCCACTTTTTGGCTGCTATGAATAATGCCACTGTCTACATAATGCCTTCATGTACAAGTTTTTGTGTGAACATATGTTTTCCATTCTCCTGAGTATTACCTAGGAGTAGAATTGCTGGGTCAGATGGTTCATCTATGTTTAAATTTCTGTTTTTCTTTTTTTTTTGGAGACGGAGTCTCGCTGTGTTGCCCAGGCTGGAGTGCAGTGGCGCGATCTCAGCTCACTGCAAGCTCTGCCTCCTGGGTTCACGCCATTCTCCTGCCTCAGCCTCCCAAGTAGCTGGGACTACAGGTGCCCGCCACCATGCCCAGCTAATTTTTTGTATTTTTAGTAGAGATGGAGTTTCACCGTCTTAGCCAGGATGGTCTCGATCTCCTGACCTCGTGATCCGCCTGCCTCGGCCTCCCAAAGTGGTGGGATTACAGGCATGAGCCACCACACCTGGCCTATCTATGTTTAAATTTCTAAAGAAGTGCCAATGTGTTTTACAAAGCAGCTGCACTTTGTGACACCCCCACCAGCAATGCATGAGTGATCTGATTTCTCCACATCCTCTCCCACACTTGTTTCTGCCCATTTTTCCTTTACCTTTTTTTTTTTTTAAGTACTATCTCATTTGCATTTCCCTAGTGATTCATAATGTTGAGAATCTTTTCCTGCACTCATTAGTCATTGGTATGTCTTAAAGAAATGTTTGTTCATATCCTTTGTCCATTTTTTTACTTAGTCTTTTTATTGTTGATTTACACAAAGGTCTTTACACAGTTTGGATGTTAGATTCTTACCCAATATATGATTTGCAAGTACTCGGCCCATTATGTGAGTTCTCTTTTCAATTTATTGATACACTTTTCTTGTACAAAGAGTTTCAGTTTCATGAAGTCCACCTTCTCTGTTGTTTTCTTTTGTTGCTGGTGCTGTTGTGTCTTTGTGTGTGCTGCTGTAACAAAATGCCTTAGACTGGGACATTCATCAACAACAGAAATGTATTGCTCCCAGCTCTGGAGGCTGGGAAAACCAAGATCAACGCTACTCCTGTCTGGGTGTGTCAGCAGCAAAATCTGCCAAACCCTTCACCTCCTCTGAAAGTTCTGTTCACCTCCTTGCTGAAGTCAAAACACAAAAACACAGGTCTATAAATTGTGGCATAGACAACATTGGGTGTGCTTGAGCAAGAGACCTTTTGCTGTATCTTAATCCTCACTGGACTTACAGAGAGTAACTATATTTTGTGGCAGTGGTGGGCTTTTTAGGCTACTTTTAAAATTGTGGTAAAACATATTTAACAATATTTGTCATTTTAACTCTTTTTAGGTACACGACCCAGTGTCATCAATTACATTCACAGTGTTGTGCAACCATCACCCCATCTATTTCCGAAACTTTTCCATCACCCCCAGTAGAAACTCAGTAAACGTCAATCAATGATTCCTCATTGCCTGCTCCCCCCAGGTCCTGGTATCCTCTATCTGCTTCCTGTCTCTATGAATTTGCCTGTTCTCGATATTTCCTGTAAGTGGAATCATACAATATTTGTCCTTTTGTGTCTAGCTTCTTTCACTAGCATATTTTCAAGGTTCCTCCACGTTGTAGAAGGCAACAGTTTCCCTCGTTTCAGCTGGATAATGTTCCATGGAACGTATACGCCTCATTTTGTTCATCCGTTCATCATTTGATGGACGTCTGGGTTGTTTCAACCTTTTGGCTATCGCGAACGATGCTGCAATGAACATTGGCTTACTATTCTCTGAGACCTTGTTTTCAATTCGTTGGCGTGTATACTTAAAAGTAGAAGTGCCCGGTCGGATGGTCGGCCCGTGTTTAGCCTTGTGGGGAAACATCAAAATGCTTTCCACAGAGGCTGCACCATCTCACATCCCCACCCGCAGCGTACGAGGGTTCCAACTTCGCCACACCTTCAGCAGCTATAGTTACGGTGTGTGCACTGCACACGGCCATCCTAGGAGGTGTGAGGTGTGGCTTGTCACTGCGGTTTTTATTTTCATTTCTCTTATGATTAGTGAGGTTTGCATTTTGTGTGTTTGTTAACCATTTGTATAGCTTCTTTGGAGAAATATCTGTTCGAGTCTTTTGCCCAGTTAATTGAGTTGAATATCTTTTTGTTGTTGGATTGTAGGAATTCTTTGTACATTCTACACATTAAATCCTTATCAGATAAATGATTTGCAAACATTTTTCCCATTCTCTGGGCTACCCTTTGATGATGTCCTTTAATTTAAAAATTAAAAGGTTTTTTGGCCAGGCACAGTGGCTCATGCCTGTAATCCCAGAACTTTGGGAGGTCAAGGCAGGCGGATCACCTGAGGTCAGGAGTTCGAGATCAGCCTGGCCAACATGGTGAAACCCCATCTCTACTAACAATATGAAAATTAGCTGGTCATGGTGATGGGCGTCTGCAATCCCAGCTACTCAGGAGGCTGAGGCAGGAGAATTGCTTGAGCCTGGGAGGTAGAGGTTGCAGTGAGCCGAGATCACACCACTGCACCCCAGCCTGGGGGACAGAGCAAGACTCTGTCTCAAAAAAACAACAAAATAAATAAAATCAAAATAAAATTAAAAGATTTTATATTGGTCAAGTTCAATTTGTCTATTTTTCTTTTATTGCTTGTGCTTTGAGTGTCATACCTGAGAATCCACTGCAAAATCCAAGAACATTTACCCCTTTGTTTTAAGAGTTTTATGGTTTTGGTTCTTATACTTAATATTTAGGTCATTGATCCACTTTGGTTAGTTTTTGTTTATGCGTGAGGTAGAAGTCTTTTTGTTTGTTTTATTTATGGAAATCCTTATGCACCATTTGTTGAAGGGATTATTCTTTCCCCCAGTGAACAGACTTAGCAGCTGTGTCACCTTCCCTGGACCCTTCCGTGTTATTCCCTGTTCTCCTTTTCAGACCATGGAGAAGCTCTCCGCCCTGTGGCCCATGAAACCTTTCAGGAATTTGATAGATCAGCTATCACATTCCCCTGGTCCCATCCCCAGTTTGCTTTCCTCCATGGAAGAAAGAAATATTTAATGAGCAGCTACTAAGTGCTAGACTAATGCATTTTTTCACTTCATATCACTACCCAGAAAAGTAAATACAATTATCATCACCATGTGACAAATGAGAAAAATGAGGCTCCCCAAGGTTAAGTAACCTCCCTGAGGTCACAGAGCCGGACTGCAGAGTCCAGGGCCTTGTCAATATACCGAGTTAACCTGCCAGTTTTGGTTTTTTTCACTCCTTCCACCAGGACAAAATTTTGAGTTTGTTTAGCATGTCTACAGGGTAGATAGAGGCCATTCTCCCAGCTCACTGAGGAAGAAAGTGTCCAGGGAACGCAGAGCTAGCAATGAGTCAGAGCTGAGGGGAGCACCAGGCCGGGGCCTCCTGAGGAGTGGGAGTGGATAGGGTTTCACTGGGTTCAAATTCTCCCTCCTAGCTGTGTGCACTGGGGCAAGTCAGGCCACCTCCCTGAACTTCCCGTGCCTCATCTGTGAAATGTTTACAGATGGTGAAACTGGACTTTCATTCAAGATGGCAAACCAAATACACACAGAAACCATTCTTCAAACACTCAGCAATGACAGGAAAACACCAGGTGCACAAGAGACCACTGCAGAGGTACCCAGAGACAAGGGTTGAAGCCCCCCACCCCCCACCCATTAGGAGGCTAGTACCAACGCAGAGCCCCCGAATGTATGAAGCCAAGAGCACAGGCTCTCACATACGGCCCTGACCAGGTACACATACAAGAAATATTCTGAAGAGACAATGGATTCACAACCACTTCATGAAATTTCCACAAACTCCCCAACTGGAAGAATTTACATCTGAGGAAATAGAGAGTAATAGTGCAACCTTAAAAGGACTTTGCAACAAACATATTGAAAACTCAAACAGAAGAAGAAGGGAGTAACAGCCATAAACAAGCACAGAAGGCTGAGTGCAGTGGCTCATGCCTGTAATCTCAACACTTTGGGAGGCTGAGGCAGGTGAATCACCTGAGGTCAGAAGTTCAAGACCAGCCTGACCAATATGGTGAAACCCCATTCTACTAAAAATACAAAAATTAGCTGGGCATGGTGGTGCGTGTCTGTAATCCCAGCTACCCGGGAGGCTGAGGCAGGAGAATTGCTTGAACCTGGGAGGTGAAGATAGCAGTGAGCCGAGACAGCGCCACTGCACTCCAACCTGGGCAACGAGAGCAAAACTTTATCTCAAAGAAAAAAAATCACAGGAGACTACGAGACAAAAGAAGGCAGATATAAAAAAGAACTGGGAGCTTAGATGTAAAAAGTATCGTTGCTAGAATAAAAACTCCACAGAAGGGAAAGTAGAAAGCCAGAGGTGGGAGGGATTTAACAAGGCCACATGGAATTTTAGTGGCAGCCATAGAGCCAGAACCAAGGCCTAACTCAGGAGTTTGGTTCCGAGGAGGATGAATGTATGTGCTTTCCTCTCCCTTATTTTTCTTTTCCATTTCTCTCACTGAAATATAAGGTTGGTGCTGAGCTGAACACCACAGCCCCTTCCTAGATGAGAAACAGGCTTCCATGCCTTGATTGGGCAGGGCAGGACAAAAGGTTTCACCTCAAGATGGAGAGCTGACAACCTCACCCCCTAGAACGTGAATTAAACAGAACCTTCATGTCTACAGACCAGTTTGTTAAATGAAGCCCAGACAAGCTGCCAGTAGAGTTACCTCTTACATAGTGGCCATGGGGTAGTGACAGTGGCACGCTGGGTTTGTAACTTAAGTCCTCAGAGCCTCGGTTTCCTCAACTGTAAAATGGGCTCCAGAGTCCCCACCCCAGGCAGATGTTTTGAGAATTCAACAGGAAGTTGTGTGTTCGAGGCACACAGCACATCAGAGTTGCCTCCCACAGATACCTTCGTGGGGCTTCACAGCCCTCTAACCTGAGCTCAGAGATGCCCTAGACAAGGACAAAGCTGTGGGCACGGGGGACCCCAGCCTCCAACAGAGAAGAGAGAAATTTGAAACCCTGAAGGGACAAAGGTGATGGAAGCAGAACAGGAAACTGATTCAGCACGTCCTCACCGTGTGGCCACAGGGCAGCCCCCGCCCCTGGCTTTTTGCTCAGAGCAGAGGATGGGGCCTGAGAAGAGGCGAACTCTGTGCTGGGTGAGGACAGCACGAGGTGGCATCTGTCAAGCCGGCGCACATCTGAAAACTGCTCACCTTCGCCACTTACAAGAGAAATGCTAATTTGTCTTCATTTACACAATGAGATATTTTTCCCACCTAAAATTCAAAAAATGTTTTTAAAACGGTGAAACCCAATGCTAGGAAGCCATGGACCTGGTAGATGGGGATGTTAGTTGCTTCCTGGCCAAGCAATCAGGAAATACGAAACAAAGAGGATGTTACTCTCCTCCCATCTGGATCACCGCACCAGGCCTCCTGTCTTCCTCCCATGTCCAAACTCAGCCTTCCAGCCCCACAAAACCTCTGTTTGTTTCCAGAAGGACATTCTGTCCCGCTACACACCATTCCTGCTCCCTGGGATACGTTCCTTACCTCGTCCCCAACCAATGTCACTCACCCTTCAGAACTCAGCTAAGGTGTTCCCTCCTACAGGAAGCCCACCAGATTGGCCCCTCTCAGCTGGCTCAGGAGCTTCTCTGGACCTCCAGGGCCCAGTGGGCTGCCACCATGCCAGTGGTTTTCACCCTGGGCCCGTGGGCCTCATGACACACACGTCTGGAATAGGCACATGATTGACAGAGGAGGAGTGAGATATCTGGAGGAAGGGGTATGATCTTGGAATGGTGAAGGGAATGGGGGTCCAGGTTGGTGTCAACAGTTGGAAAACCTTTCTAAGAATTGTAACTCACTTACCAGCCCAGGCTGTCTTGAGAGGTAATGGATGAGCTGCCCATCACAGGAGGTGTGCAAGCAGTGATCAGAAACTGCGTCCCTCAGCCCCTCTCCGTACCCCGGGAGCCTGGGCGGGGCGCCTTCCCAGCGGACATCAGCCAGCGGGGACGGGAGCTTTCCTAGTGGGTATCACCGGAGGGGATGGGGAGCTTTCCTAGTGGGTATCACCGGAGGGGATGGGGAGCTTTCCTAGCGCACATCACCCGGGGTGGGGGGAAGGGGGGACGGGAAACTTTCCAGGCAGCCGCAGCAATGAATGCAGAGGCCCAGAGGGGAGTCCGCGCGGGCGCTGGAAACCCTGGAGGAGGGCGAAGCGGCTTGGTCAGAGCCGCCAGGAGAAAAGATCCTTGCAGGGGAGTGCTGGGAGGGAAACTGAAGTAGGGCTTGCAGGACTGAAATAATGTTCTCTGGAACGTGTCTAGACTTGCTGGCTCCTTGCTCTAGCCCTCCTAGGCTCCTAGATCGATTGTGTCCCCATTATCTCAAGCAGCAGAACATGTTCCCTATAAATGCTAAACCGTCACAGCTGTAAATCATGCGCTGCATGCAACGCGTCCTTTTGACCTCCACATTCTCACCACCTGTTTCTCTGTGGGATTATCAATAATAGCGTGGGCTCCCAGGGCGCGGGCCTTGGCCGCCTCCACGATCGCGACGGCCCCCTGGTGTCCTACCTTTATCTCTCAGACTGTCTTTTTCTCAATTCTTTGACTCTGCCAGACTTTGTCACCCTCACGACCTGGCGTTGGGTCTGCTCACCCCAACAGGGGACAGGAATGGGGACCTCGAGGTGAGGGCCTGAGGTCGTGCTGCTAGCGGAAAAGGAGCCGTCCAGAGGTGAGGCAGGAGGTGAGGGCAGGATTGACTGGAGCTGGCCCTGGCCTGGGGGAACATCGCCATCTGGAGGCTGCCATACTGCACCCTCTTTCGTTGGTTCCTCACCGGACATTTAGGTCATTGATCCACTTTGGTTAGTTTTTGTGTATGCGTGAGGTAAGTCTTTTTGTTTGTTTATGGAAATCCTTATGCACCATTTGTTGAAGGGATTATTCTTTTCCCCAGTGAACAGACTTAGCAGCTGTGTCACCTTCGCTGGATCCTTCCATGGTATTCCCTCTTCTCCTTTTCAGACCATGGAGAAGCTCTCCGCCCTGTGGCCCATGAAACCTTTCAGGAATTTGATGGATCACTTTCCCCATGACGTCCCCAGTGTACTTGACACCTAGAGGACCATTTTTTAATGCCTCCTTCTTATAAAATAAAATGACTTTCAGCAATAATGATGACATGAAACAAATCATAATGACCATAAGAGAAAGTCACAATTTATTTGCTGTCCAATATATTTTACATAATAATGTAAGTCATTGTTCAGTGACTCACGAGTGAATTTTAATAAAACTGAACTATCTGCAAACCAGATGATTTAAGAAACCACTAAATTAACTGATGTAATTTTCTTCATTCATTATTTTTTAAAACAATTTAAAAGAATGTTTGCATTTGGCTATTTTTCAAATTCAGTAATACAGTTTATGTGGGAGCTAATACGTGCATCTACCAAGGAAAAACGGTGTCTCTCAGGACTTGCAAGGCACCCCTGGGGTGGTGAAGACCCCATCTGGATGGGGGAGGGGGTTAGCATTGGTTAAAATCGCTCCAGGTGATCTGAAAGTGCACCTGGCATGGAGCACACCCGTCTCCACACAGGCAGGGGAGCTGGGCTCAGCCGGGCACGCAGCCCTTGGGCCCACACCCACCTGGCCTCAGGTTCCCCACTCCACCCCAGCCCCTCACTCACATGAAGGTGCCCCTAGGGTGGAGAGTGGGACCCAGCTCCATCTTCCCAGGGGTCCCTTCCAGGCTCAGTCCACACAAGAACAGTCACCTCCCTGCACTTTTCATAACCCACCCCTCCCTTGGCACCTACCCTCACCCTGGAAAAGATGAGGGCGCTCAGACAAGAGGGAAGCTGAGTTTATTCTGGTTATCTACACCTGACCACCCAAGGACACCCAGGCTCCAGTGTCAGGGCCCAGAGGTAGGCATCTGTGTAAGCAACCCCCTCAGCTCAGGGCCCTCCGGGAGCCCCCAGCCCAGGCTGCACGGCCCCACCCTCCCGGGCCTCCCTGCTCCACAGTCAGAGAGGACAGGGGCCAGGCAGGGAATGCAAGGCCAGCATGGCCTGAGACGCCCCCTACCACAGCTCAGCTGTGTGTGGAGACAACCAAGCAGGGCTCAGCCAGGCAGCAGGGCCTGGGGTGGGGCTGAGGCAGGGGAAGAGCCAGCGTGGAGGGCTGCGGCCCTGGGCGGTGGGAGCTCAGGCACAGGCAGCCTCAGCCTTCTGTGCGCAGCCCGGGGGCCCCTCCGCTTTGCTGGCCAGGCTGTAGTAACAGGTCCGCATGCGCTGCTCCACGGTCAGGAAGTCGGGGCGATCCTCCCACCTGTGGGGGTTGGGGTACATCCAGGCTGCTGACCACACCCCCAGGACCCAGCTTCACTAGAGGGTGGGCATGCACAGTGCTTGGCTGAGGTAGATTTTCGGGGCTCAGAAAGTCAGCAGGGCTGTTGGGGTGGTGGGACATTGGGTGGTGGAGAGGCCTCTGGGGTGTGAGAGCGTTGGGCGATGCCACACAGCCTAAGAGGCAGAGCTGCCCACACACAGGGTGCTGGGATGACCCTCTACTGAGCATTAACCAGTGAGGACTCAGCGGACTGAGTGGACTTGGTGTCAGAGTGGCAGCTATTGACCATGGGGACCTGGGATACAGAAAGCTAATGCTTTGCACCAGGGGGCCAGGGTATCAGTGGGCTGGGCGAGGGCTTAGACAAGAGGGAGTGCGGGGCTGGTGAGCAGCAGAAGCCTGGAGCGCGGCAGTGGGTCTAGCCAGTGGGGAGCTGCAGTATTAATGGTACTTGGAGCGCAGCAGTGGGTCTGGCCAGTGGGGAGCTGCAGTATTAATGGCACTGGGCATGGGGTACCCGTGGACTGGGTTGGGATGCTAGGTGCTAGCCTCTTTGGGTACCGGGGTGTGGTACCCTGAGTGTTTCCTGATGGAGGTCGAATTAACACGTGTCACAGGAGGGTGGATCGGCCAGAGAGGGTGTCTCTCTGTTGGGCTGCTTGGGTAGTTGGGTGTCAGTGTCCTAAGTGCTGGCCGGTGGGGAGTCATGCGTTAGAGTGTCCACACGTTGCATGGGCAGTCTAGGGTATCCGCTTGTTTGGGTGTGTGTTGCCTGTTGTCTGATGGGAAGGTGGGATATTGATGGTGTTAGGAGTTGAGATGTCTGAAGGTTGGACTTCAACCAGGCAGAGGTGGAGGCTGGAACAGATGAGAATTTGGTACCTCAGTGCTCGCCTGTCTGGTAGCTGGGTGCTGCGTGCTGGCTGGTGGGGACTGGAGTGTTGGGAAGTGGAGAACCATCTCATGCCCCAAGTGTCGGTGTCACAGGTTGAGTAGCAGAGTATGGATGTGTTTGTGTGTTGCAGGGTCCATGTGTTGAGTGATGACTGAGGTTTTAGATGCTGAGGCACAGGCCCACAGGCGGGGTGGCAGGGCGGGGCACACTGGAGCAGGACAGCAAACCCTGGTGTGTCCGAGAGCTGGGTGGGCGGGTAGGGGTGGCTGCAAGGGCCATGAACTGGGTGAAGGCCAGAGAGCTCGGTGGGATGGCATTATGTTGACATCAACTCATCCAGCACCAGGACTTCCCAGGGGTCAGCCTGGCCGGGTCCCCTCCCCACCGGCACTCACTTGTAGATCCAGCAGTCGCTCATGAGTTCGTACAGTTCAGGTGGACACTCTGATGGGCACTCCATCCGCTTGCCCTGCTCGATGAAGGCCATGACCTCCGGCCCTTTCATCTTCTACTCAAACCAGGGCCGAGACACCTGTGAGTGACCAGGGTCCTCCTCCTCCTCCCCCTCCCCACCGCACCGCCCACCCGCCTCTGCCCGCGCCTGCCTTGTAGGGCTTCTGGCCGTAGGACAAGGCCTCCCACATGGTGACCCCGTAGCTCCAGACATCACTGCGGCTGGAGAACTTGCGGAAGTTGATGCACTCGGGTGCGTACCACTTGAGGGGCCACTTCCCTGCTGAGCGGGCCTGGGGAGGGGGAGATGCTGCTGGGTCAGGGCTCGGGGACCCTCTACCCACCCAGCCTATCCACCCGGGCATCACAGGGGTCTCGAGGCTCACGGTGTAATAACTGTCATCGGCACCCAGTGCTTTGGAGAGGCCAAAATCGCTGATCTTGGCGTAGTGCCGGTTAACCAGCAGGACGTTACGGGCCGCCAGGTCACGGTGCACGAAGTTCTTCTCCTCCAGGTACTTCATCCCCATGGACACCTGGTGCAGCAGCTCGGCCACATTGCTCACGGGGATCTCCTCCCTGGGGTGGCGGGGAAGGCGGGGTCAGCTGGGAGACCAGCCAAGTTCCCAGGGGCAAAGCACACTTCTCTGACCCAGCTGGGCATGAGCCAGGTGACCACGTGTTCAAAAACGCTTATTGAGTACCCGCTGGGGACACAGCAGTGAACAAAACAGGCAAAACCCCTGCCTTCATCCAGTCTCGAGGTTTTAGGGATCACCCACACGCTATGACTCCCAAGTCTAGACCTCTGCCTGCACCCCCAACGTGCTGAGGTGTCACAGGCATCTCAAAGATAATGTGGCCTGATTGTCCCCGTCCCCACGTGCACACCCACGTGGCTCCTCCACTGTCCTCTCCAGCAGCTCCTCTTTCTCTCACACCCAATCCGTCAGCAAACCCTGGCAGTTCTGCCATCAGAATCTCCCCAGAACCCACCGCACTCCTCGCCTTGGCCTCTGCCACCAGGAGGCAGCCACAGCACCACTCACCTGGACTCCCAGGCAGGAACGGTCAGGTCCGCCCAGGCCCTTGCTCCCTCCTCACTGTCTCCCACTGTCTCGTCCTCTCTGCCCCTGAGCCAGGTCCTTCCCACACATGCATGCGTGCGGGTTTGTGTCCACCATGCCCAGGCTGAGCCCCGGCCCCACCCACCCGATGGCTGGGCCCACCCGGTGCTCACTTCTTGCCGGCCAGGAACTTGTGCAGCGGCCCACTGCCAGCCATCTCCATGACCAGCATGAGGGCCTCAGCCTGGCAGACACCAATGAGCCGCACGATGTAGGGGTTGTCCAGCTGGTGCATGATCTGTGCCTCGCGCATCATCTCCTCTGTGTCCGCCTTCTCTGTGCCCTGCTTCAGCACTTTGATGGCCACGTCAATCTGCTTCCTGCTCGACCCGGCCACAGGAGGCGTGTGGGCAAGGGGCACTGGCCCTGCTCGGCCCCACACCCCCACCCACCCATCTTTCTTCTCCCTTGAGTTGTGTGGTAGACAACTGTGGTGGCCACCCAGGTTGGCACCCAGGGGCTCAATGTCCCTGTGGCCGGGAGTGTCTACTGAGGACAGCTCCCAGCCGGGTTGCTCACCGGGAACAGCCCATTGCCAAAAGGAATCCAAAGTGACACCCTGCCCAGGGGCAGCCTGTCAGGGGCCAGCGGACTCACGGATCGGGGACCTCACTGCAGCTCCGCTGGGTTGGGTAACTGCAGCTCAGCCACCTCCCCCTGCCCAGGCCCACATCCCACCCCCCTCAGGTGTCCCGCGCTCTCTCAGGGAATCCTGCAGCGTGCAATGTCCTGCCCCAGAGTATGTTTCGCAGGCAAACTGCGGTGAGACAGACATCCCGGTGCCCACCCCACAGCCTGGTGAAGCCACCCCCCTCTGCCCCCCTGCGGCGGAGCCCCGGCCACGGCAGGGGCGGCCATACTTGCGCATGCGGTACACGCCCTGGCGCACTGAGCCAAAGTTGCCGCAGCCAAGTTCAATGTCGGCTATGAGGAGGTTATCGCGCTTCAGGAAGAGCTTCTTGTCCTTGAGCTCCTCTGGGTCGCTGTAGGGGCTCTCATACACGCTGGTGTCCATGGGCATCGGCCGCGGTTTCTCTGGGGACGTTACGCGTGCTGGGCACACACAGCCGTATACTCCCAGGTCAGGGGCAGTGGCGTGGGGAGCAGGGCAGCCTCAGCCCCGACAAGCACCAGCCCCAGACAAGGGTGCCGTCCCTGGAGCATGCACAGGCAGGTGGGTGCCCATGCGTGTTCCTGCACATCCACACGCAGGCACTGGCATACACTCCTAGCCACAGCTGTGGGTGCACCATGAGGCCACAGGAGGGTGGACTCTAGGAGCAGGTGCATTGGTATCCACGTGGCACCATTACTGTGCCAGCTGCGGTGTGCATGTGTGTGCATTCGTACGTGTACAACTATGGCCAGGCCTGCCACTGTCTGTGTATGCAGCACACAACCACATTTACAAGGCCTCCAATTTGAGCTTCTGGGTGCACATGTAACTATGTATCTTCTCTGTGCACACACGTGTTCAGGTCTGCACCCACCCATGAGACACAGGAGCACCCGCAGCAGAGCATTTTAGGAGTGTGAGCTCTGGGGTCCATTCTGGGTTCACATCCCGCCCCCACCACTGCCTCACATCCCAGTAGACAGAGCCCTCCCTCTGTCATCTGTAAAGTGAGGGTAATCACCATCGCCACCTCATATGGCATGTCAGGAGGGCTCGGTGGCTCATACACACAGTGACCTCGGAACGTGACTGACACATGGTAGGCGCTCCACAAACGTGTGTCTGGGGAGCCCCAGGCGGGGCCAGGTACGCTCCCTGCACGTCAGTACACACTGGAACGTACGTGCGCACAGGCAGGCATGATGGGCATGCGCATGTGTGTCACGGGGTTAACCAAGCCAACTGCCACAGGCCGGCCCGGCCCACAGCGTCCCTGTGAAACCCCACAGCCCTGACAGGGACTCTGCTCTCGGCTTGGCATGAGCCCCAACCCACACCCCCACCTCTGCCCGCTCACCTGGCTCAGGGGTGTATCCATCTGAGTTGAGGGTGTCGATCCGTCTCTGAGGCTAAAGGCCACAGAGTCAGCAAGGCCTGAGCTGGGGATGTCCATCCCCTCTCATGAGACCCATGTCCACTGAGGACTCCCATAGACAGTGGAGACACAACCTCTTCTGCTCCACAGGCACCCCAGCCTCCCCCACAGCCACCCCCCAGCTCCATCCCCAAGGCCACACTCCAGGTGCCCCCAACTCACGTGAGTGAACGTGGATGGGTGGGCTGGGAGCGTGGGAGCAGCAGCCTCTGGGGGAGCAGAAGGACCAGTGAGGGCTGGGGGCCAGGTCTCCTGCCGCCCCGCCCACCGCCTGCCCGCCCGCCTGCCCGCTGCAGGCACCTGAGGCGCTGCTGGCGCTGCTGTTGGGACAGGCCTCCTTCAGGCAGTAGATGAGCCCGTCCGCCTTCAGCTTCAGATACTCCACCAGCTGCAGGGAGCAGGCAGCTAGCAGAGGCTCCTCTCCTCACCAGAGCCCGGCACCCCATCGGAGCACAACATCTCCCAGAACAAGCTGCATGGGTGGCCTACCTGCCAGAGCGTGTCAAACTTGGTGCCCTCGGGAATGCAGTACTTGCCCGCCTTGTCTTGGCTGATGAGGTAGTGGTACACCGTCTTCCCATAGATGAGGGACAGGGCATACGTGCCCTGCTCCTTCCGTGGCCTCAGCCTGGCAGGGGAAGAGAAGGGATGTAACCCCTAGAGCCACTTGGGGGCCTCCTACTGTGCCCCGGTTCCCCCCACACACACCCTATGGGCTCCACACCCAGGAGCCTTGCAGAGAAGCTGCAGGGACTGGGGAAGCCAGGCCAGGCCCCCATCGCCTCCAGATCTGCTGATGATGGGCTGAGTGGCAGAGGGTGGTGGAGGGGCCATGGCTGTGTTCCCAGGAAAATGCACAGTCCTCCAAGAGCCAACAGATGGCCATTCACGGGGAATACCTGACCATCCACAGTGGACACTCAGCCGTGGAGGAGGGGGACACCCATCCACTGGGGAACACCTGGTCCCCCATGGCTGAACACTTGGCCATCCATGGCCAGACACTTGCCATCCACAGGGAGAGAGCCATCTACAGGCACTCATTGAGGGTACACTTGGCCACACAGTCAGCCAACCATGGGGGGCACTTGGTCTTCTACGACAGACACAGAGCCTTCAACAGGTAGACCTAGCACCATTCTCCTCGGGAGAGAAAGCCTTTTCCACCTAGACCCACACAGGTAGGTGCAGCTCCATGACCAGCTCACAGGGCACCCTGTGCAAATCAGAACAAGTCACTTTCTCATCACAAGACTGACCAGTTCCATAATAGATGGACCTTTCCTAGAATGAGACCCTCGATTGCTTTCTGCTGGAATTTTGTCAAAATAAATATAGAAATCTTCCATGTCTGTGATGGGAATTGAGCTCCTCAAAGGTGGTGTGTTTGTGGGGTGAGAAACTGTCCCCCCATCCCCTCCAGCCCTGAGTACACACACATCCCCCATACACACAGACCAACTTAGTGTCAGACACTGGCACCCTCACATGAAGTCCCACAGTGACACCAGTCAGCATCCCCCACAAAACAGTTTTGTCTGGGGTCACTGGCACAAGCCTCTACTGCAGGATCAAGTGTAGCTTTCCAGTGAGGAGGGAGGGCAGCTGGCCCCATGGAAGCTGTGGAGGGCAAAAGCAGCCAACTCCTGACTCAGGGATTGCACTGCCCTACAGAAGAGCCCTTGGGATGGCCTGTGAGCTGCACCCTCCAAGGTGCAAATTCTTAGACCGGGCCTGGCCCTGCCTGCGGGTTTTCATTCACTGGACAAGTCTTTACGGACTGTGGACCACAGGCCAGGCACTGTTCTGAGTGCAGGGATATGGCAGTGAGCAAGGCAGCCGTGGGCGCAACCTTGCAATGAGGCCCTTCCTTGGGAAATGTCCCCTGAGTGAGGGAGAGAGGTACAGCTGTGAACATCGCCTCCATTCCTGGACAGCATGTTCCCCAAAGAACAGTGCAGTGAAGGGTGGGGCAGTTCCCAGGCTAGCCCACAACAGTCTGGAGACAACGTGGAGAGATGGGAAATCAAGGCAGGGGACAATGAGGGCACACAAACGGGCAAGGAAGAGAAGCCTGCCACAAATTAGGAAACAAACGTCCCACAGAGACATGAGGCGGGGACAGCAGATGCAACGCCATCACGTGAAACCCCGCAGTGACACCAGTCAACATCTCCTACAAAACATTTCTATTTTGAGTCACTGGCACAAGCTCCTGTTAAGTGCAGCTTTCCAGTGAGGAGGGAAGGCTGTTGGCCCTGGGGGTCTCGGAGCTGTGGAAGTCAGAGGCAGCTGGCAGGCTGGCCGGGAGGTGATGGTCTCCAGGGACTGTGAGAAGTGAAAGCACCTCCTAAGGGTCACAGCCTGAAGTTTTAAACTGACAACGGAGACTCGATGCCAAGGGACTCGATGCCAAGTCACTCACCAACAAACAGCAAACCTCCCCTCCCATCTCCCCTCCTCTGTCTCTTTGTTTTGTTTTTTTTTGTTTTTGTTTTGTTTGTTTGTGTTTTTGAGATGGAGTCTTGCTCTACCGCCCAGGCTGGAGTACAGTGGTGCGATCTCGGCTCACTGCAAGCTCTGCCTCCCGGGTTCCAAGTAGCTGGGACTACAGGCGCCTGCCACCACGCCCAGCTAATTTTTTGTATTTTTAGTAGAGACGGGGTTTCACCGTGTTAGCCAGGATGGTCTTGATCTCCTGACCTCGTGATCTGCCCACCTTGGCCTCCCAAAGTGCTGGGATTAGAGGCATGAGCCACCGTGTCCGGCCCTCTGTCTGTCTCTTTCATTCTTTCTTCTGGAACTAATAATTTCCTCCTTGTTTATTTAAACTTCCGTGTGGAATATTGGAGAAAAACAGCCACAATATTAGGGAGCTCTTTGCATCAATAGGTGGGGTCTCCTCCTCTGTCTCCTGAATCAGGGTTTGACCATGTGCCTTGCTAACAGGACATTAGCAAACATGACACAAGCAGAGACTTGAAAAGTAGTTGAGCATTGAGGTTGGCCTGCCCTCACTTGCTTTTCCTGGCAGCTCTCCAAACACCATGGGAATGACTCCAAGCTAGCCTGCTAGAGAAGGCCCATGGAGGAGAACCAAGGTGCCCCACATGAGTGGCCAATAGCCATTCATGTGAGTGAGGCCATCCCAGAGACCATCCAGCTCCAGCCAATCTTCCATCTGGCTGTGGCCACATGAGTAAGCTCAAAAACCCAGCAGAAGAGGCACCCAGCTGAACTTAGCCCAGATTACCAAGCAAACCAGCCAAATTGCCAAGTAAAACAAGAGTGAATAAATGACTGGTGTTTGTTTGTTTGTTTGAGACAGAGTTTTGCTCTTGTCACTCAGGCTGGAGTGCAATGGTATGATCTTGGCTCACTGCAACCTCTACCTCCCAGATTCAAGCAATTCTCCTGCCTCAGCCTCCCAAGTAGCTGGGATCACAGGCATTCACCATCATACCCAGCTAATTTTTGTATTTTTAGTAGAGACAAGGTTTCACCATGTTGGCCAGACTGGTCTCAAGCTCCTGACCTTAGGTGATCTGCCTGCCTCAGCCTCCCAAAGTGCTGAGATTACAGGTGTGAGCCACCACACCCAGCTGTAAATGACCATTGTTTTAAGCCACTACGTTTCAGGGTGTGAATATAGCACACTGTTACACAGCAAATGCTAACTAATACACTCTTTGGAAAGAGACACATGAGTTCATAAAGAGCAGCCACAAATTGCCAGATAATAACCACACAGGCTAAGACATTGGTGTTATCACCACATATATTTCAGTACCATAAATTCTACTTTATTTACAAAAAAAAAAAAAATGCTAGATAGTGGCAGTTCTTTGTTCTTGCAGTTGGAACTTGCACTTAAGCCAGAAGTATAGGCTAAAAAATGAACTTGTATCTCTGCTCTTAAAATAATACGTAGAACCTTTAAGAGCTCCATCTATCTCCGGTTCATGATTGTAAAAAAAAAAAAAAAAAAAAAAAGAGCTACCATTTATTTATTTATTAAGATATTGGTTCTAAATTCTTCACATATTTGTCCTATAATCACAGCACTCCCCACAAAGTAGGTAATATTGTTATCTCCATTTTGTGGATGAGGAAACTGAGGCACAAGATTATGTATCTTGCCTAAATTGCAGAGTTGGTAAGAGGTGGGAGGTGGAGCCAGGATTCAAATGCATTTCTGACTCTACAGTTAATTGCTACCTAGGACTAACACCCAGCTCTGTCACAGATTATCTGTGAAACCCTGAATAAACTGCTAATCTTCGCTGGGCTTCGGTTTCCTTATGTATAAAATGAGATAACTGGTCTAAATCATAACTTCTTGACCTGAAAAGGGTTCGAAGGACGAGGTTCAGGACCAACCATAATCTTGTATAACTGTCTGCAAAGTCCTTGAGGTGAATATGTTTTGGGGGATTGTGAAAGGGGCAGTCAGTAGGATTCCAAAGAGGTCTGCGGTCCAGGAGAGGGTAAGAAACACTTGACAGGCCAGGTGTGGTGGCTCATGCCTGTAATCCCAGCACTTTGGGAGGCTGAGTAAGTCTCCCTGGGAGCACTGAGGCGGGCGGATCACCTGAGGTCAGGAGTTTGAGACCAGCCTGGCCAACATGGCAAAACCCTGTCTCTACCAAAAACACAAAAATTAGCCGGGCGTGGTGGTGCACGCCTGTAATCCCAGCTACTCAGGTAAGCTGAGGCAGGAGAATCACTGAACCTGGGGGACAGAGGTTTCAGTGAGCTGAGATTGCACCAGTGTACTCCAGTCTGGGTGACAGAGCAAGACTCCGTCTCAAAAAAAGAAACACTGGACAATGTACTCTCTTAAAGGCCCTTTCCAGGGCAAGTTTCTTTTCAAGTCAAATCAGCCGATTCCATAAAATGCTGCCAATAACACAGAAACAGGCCAGCGTTGGCAGCGCACAGGCTTGGGTACAATTCCATCCGTTCTTTGGCAACTATGAACTGTGCTCAACGGTAAGCATGGTCCTGGTCTTCGCTCTAGGCCTGAGTGGCACGTGTCTTTCTTTCACACCCCGAGCCCTGAGAAAGCTGTTATAGACTTCAGGAACCGCAAGAAGAAGCTCTCACAGTTTCTGTCCAAAGCGTGCCTTGCCTAATTTTCCAGGAGCCGGGTTCCTTGTAGCTGCTTCTGGTCTCTTGACATTTACCCAGAATGGTCACTGTCCCTCATACCCCTGTGCCAGCTGTTTCTGGACCTCACTGCCAGCCACAGGCTTTATGTCATGCCCAGATGCTGGGCATCTCTCCTTCCTAGCCACACCCTCCCACTGCCAACGCTGGTCCTATTTGCCTGGGAGACTGCACGCCAATTTGACATGCGATGCACAGACAGCTGCTTACAGCTTTTGGCCCTGGCCCTCCTGAGACTCCTCTAATCTCAGTAGACTGGTTAACTCTAAACCTGTCATGAGCTCTGCTGTGTTACACAAAAAGTGTTTGAACTTTTCCTTCGGGCAGTGAAAGCTTTGCCACACAATACTATATGTGGAAGCCTAAGATAGCAAACAGATCAAAGCTGAGCTGCTGTTGTCATTCAAGCGGAATGGGGGCCCAAATCCCACCTGTTCAATCCTCCACTCACTCTCCCACCCCCTAGAATCCTCTGTCACTCTCAGGAGGCTTTAGGGAATCTGGGGGAAATTTTTAAGCCATTACAGTGGCAGAATCACGACCTGTATGTGTGTGTGTGAGTGCAGGATGAAGAAGAGAGATGGGGCGGGGAGGGAAAGAGAACAAGAAAGGAAAACTAAGAACAGAGACTGCGGGGATGAAAAACTACATTGGGGATGTAGGGGGAAACCAGAGTAGAAACTCAGATTATAAAATCAAAGACAGATGAATTTACATTTTATGAAGGAGAAAGCAGAGACGGGAGGAAAGAATCAGCTACATCAATAGGAAGGGCTTAGAGCCTTCTTTGTGTCCAGCCTGGGGAGAGCCTGGACTCTCAGGCACCTGGGGTAACATGTCTGGACAAGGGGGATATGAGCATGAGACGTGTGAGCTAATGTTAGTAACCTCTTGGTGAGGGTCACACCTGGGGTGGGGTGATGCAACATCTGGAGGAAGGTGGGTAACACCTGGACCAGCCATCACCATGTACTGCAAGACAGAGCCCTCCAGAGGCAGCCCCTACCCTCAGGCTGACAGTCCAAAAGGAAAGAGAGACAGCCCCCAACACCCATGTTCACAATGCCCATACCTTCATGAACAACCCCCTTGATCCAATCCTACAACCAACCTTTTGCAAAAATGGCTCCCTGCATTCCTCTCCCTTAGGGAGTCCCTTCCCTATAGTGACTTTGGTTTTGGTCGTGTGACTTGCTTTGGCCAATAGGACATCAGTGACATTACAGAAACAAAGGCTTGAACTTGTCCTCTCCTCTCCGACTGATCTTGGGAACCCTGCACCACCACCACACGAACAAGCCCCAGCTCCTTGCTGGATGATGACTCCACTGGGCCAGCTCATCCCCATCACCCAGGTGACACTGAGCCAACGGCCAGTCATGTGAGTGTAGCCATCCCAGCCTATTCAGGACCAGCCTAGATGACCCAAACCAGAACTGCTTAGTTAGCTCACAGAATCAGGAAGAGTAATAACTGTGATTTTGAGCCAATAAATCTTAGGGCTGTTTGTTATATAGCAAAAGCTAACGGATACAAATGCAAAGGTTTCCTCCTAGAGAACACAGCCCTGTCCTGAGCTGTTCAGAAGTTGTGCCAGCAGTTGAGTATTATCTGCAACATGTATCTAAGAACTCCCTCAGAAGCCTGGGAAACTCCACTCCAATTTACAGCCTAAATCTGAATCTGTACGGTAGGGTAAAAAGAGTTGTTTTATCAGCCCACAACAGACTCTTGGAGAGGGAGCTGCATCTTGCGAAGAAGCCTGCAGGCAATCTACAGAAACGTCACATGGGTGAGGAAAATCAAGGGATGTGGTCATTTCCTCCAAGTGGGTTGACCTCAGGAGAGGAAACAGCCCTGGGGGAAGCAGGTGACCCGAGGGATCTGCCGGGCAGGGGCTCAGGCCAAGAAGCACTCACGAGAAGGAGGGCCCAGGAATTGTCCCCACAGATTTCTTGGGGGAAAACACTGGGCTTCCTGAGGTCATGGGAAAGAGGCAGCACCAGTTTCTCTGTATTCTGGGGCCTGAGTGACCTCAGCTGCACCTGGATACCATCTGTTATAGAAAAGATCCCGCGTCCAAACCAGAAAGCAACAGCCCCAGCAGGGCTGTCAAACACTCAGAGTTTTAAAAAGAGCTTCTGAGAGATTTTTTTCACATTAGCAAATTCACAAACAGCCACACGGCCTCAGCTGTGGCTCAGACACGCACGTTCACCCACATAGAAAAGCTAACATTTACCACATTTTTCCTATGTCAGTTACCATCCTCTCGCTTCACACGTACTAATTCATGTCATCCTCCTAGAGGACCCCGGGGGGAGGTACTGCTGTCAACCACAGGACAGTTAGAGGGGGCTGCTTCATCACTCTCCCGGGATTCAACCACAGGACAGTTAGAGGGGGCTGCTTCATCACTCTCCTGGGATCCCACCTCACCTGGGCAAAAAGCTGAAGTCCCTGCCCTGCCCTCACCTCCTCCCATTCTCCCCCTCACCTACACAGCTCCAGGCACATGGCAATGTTTCTGGAACACACCAGGTAGACTCCTGCTTCCTGATCTTTGCACCAGCCATTACATTTTCCAGGAACACCCTTCCCCTGAAAGCTGCACAGCTCACTCCTCAGCTTCTTTCCCTTACTCAAAAGCCACCTTCTCAGGAATCCTCTTCCCACCACCTAATCGAAAATTGCAGCCCCTCCCCACCTGCACACATGGCACGTATACCATCTGACAGGGCCTCTATTTTATTGATTCCTTTTCTTGTCCACCTGCCCCATGAAGACAGGCACTGTGTCTGTTTGGCTCATTGCCATGTCCTCAGTGCCTGATACACAATAGGTATTCAGTAAATATTTGTTGATTGAAGGAGGGGAAACAGGCAGACAAATAAGGTCTGCTACTTGCCCCAAGGGCCACAGCCAGCAGGTGGCAGAAGCGGGATTCCAAGCCAGGCCAAGGGACCGACTCTGGAGGCTTTCCTGGTCACTGCCTCTACTTCCCCATGCGCAAGCTCCTTTGCACATCAGAAACGCACAACCCACTTGCACATGGGAGCACAGGCACACCTTCACGGCCCACCTGCACGCTCACGTCTGCCCCAGTCCCCAGGATCCCTGCCAACGAGCCCCAGACCTCACCGCACCCAAACCCCGGGCCCCACATACAGGAACTTGCCGTCGGTCTGGGTCCCAGAGTAAAGTTTGCGCTCGGCCTCCTCACGCGTCAGGCTGCTGTGGTACCAGGGCATCCGCTCGTGGGCCGTCGTAGCAATAAGTTTCTCTACCTGCGGTGCCTGGCTGATGATGGCCTGCTCCAGGGCCTCGCCCTATAAAAGGAGAGTCGAGGAGGTCTGTAGGTGTGGCTAAGTGCTCGCCACAGGAACCCCTTTCCGGGAGCCCCGTCCCAGAGGACTCCCCACCCCACCTCACCCAGGCGCCCCTAGCACGTGTTACGCAGGTTGTCGAGGACCACTTCCTTGCCCCCTCCATGGTCCCCTCCCCAGTCCAGCTAGGGAGGAACCACCCCCACCTTCCAGCATGGCCCCAAGCGTATCTCCAGCTTGAAGACCTAATTCAGGTACTTGTGCACGGTGGCGTCACTCAGGCTGTGCAAGACTACAGCCCATCTTCCCAGACAGCCGCCCTACCCTAAGGGCTCACCCTAGCCCCGCGCACCCTCCTCTCAGCCCCGCCCCCAGTCCAAGCCTCGCCTTCGCCCGGTCCCGTGCATCCCTCCACCTTCCCACCTGGCACAGTAGCGCACCATAGCATCGCTCAGCCTGCGGAAGGCGACCGCCACCGCGGAGCCCCTACCTCTGAGGCCTCCTTTCAGGTTCTTCCCCAACCAGTGCCCCACCTCTCCAGCTTCCAAAGGGGACTGAATGGGGAAGACGACCTTTTCCTCCATCCTATCCCCCCAAACCCCGGACTGCCCCTCTCGGGCCACGCCTCTCCAGACCCCGCGCCCCAGGCCGCGCTCTCACCTCCAGCTTCCAGGTCTGGCGCACGTAGTCGCGCACCATGGCATCGCGCAGGCAGTCGAAGACGCCGGGCTGCGGCTCCAGGCCCGACGGCCTGTTGCACGGCTTACGCAGGTTGCAGGGCAGCCCGTCGGGGTCGCGCGAGTAGAACTCGCAGAGCTCGGCCGGTCCACAGTGAGCCTTGCCGCCGGCGATGGCGTAGGTGCCGTTGAGCTGGCGCTCGATGGGAAAGTGGTGGAAGCGCACGTCGTGCACGAGCGACAGCACATAGCCGCCCAGCGAGCGCAGGCACTGGCGCAGCAGGAAGAGCCCGTCCGCCATGCCCGCCAGCTTCAGGTGCTCCTCGGCCTCGGAGCGCGAGATGCTGCCGTAGAAGAAGGGCAGGTGCGCCGCAGGGTCTGGCATCGCCCCGGGCCTCCCCAAACCTGCGGATTCACAGAGGGTCGGAGGCACATCAGGGCCTTCCTGAACCCGGTGCGTGGGGCCCAGAGACGGCGCAAGAGACTCTGCGTGGAGGGCATCAGTGCCGCAGGCTGAGCGCGCCAAGGGGACAGAGCCTGCTCTGTGCCAGAGTCAACCTGGAGAGAAGCCGCAGCCTGCTGGGCACAGATCCAGAAGTCCCAAACCCCCCTCTGACTTCCAGAGACATTATGTGGACACTCAGGCACGCCAACTGGTCCCCAAGCACCAACACCTGTACCCATCCCTTCGTGTCCCAACCACGTGCTGAATTCTTGTGTTTCAGGCCCAGTGCTGGGGATATGCACGCTCCAGGCAGACGCGGTCCCACCCCTCCCTCCCGAACGCAACATTCTATGGAGGGAGAGCCGTAAGATAAACTGAGAAAGAAACAAAAACTATCATTACAGACTGAGGTCGGCTTTACAAAGGAAGTAAGTGGAGTGACATTAAGAGAGAGAGGACGTGGCTCTCGCTAGGACGGTCACCTTCTCCGAGGAGCTAGCATTTGAGTGGAGCTCCTTTTTGAAGGAGGAGCCAACTTTTCAAAAAGCACGCGGGACAGCGCATCAGGCAGAGGGGGACGGCATGCACAGAAGTCCTGAGGCCACACCCAGCTTTGTTCACCCAAGCGCCCTACCTCTCAGCCTCCCCTGTCGCTTCCGCTGACGCTTTCCCCTCGGCCTTAGCAGGCCCCCTCGCCTTGCCCTCTGCCTTCCTTGGCAAGTTTCTACGGAGCATATGCTAATTTGCATATCCATCCCTAGGGGACTGGTTAAATACATTAGGGTTTAATCTCAAAGTGAACTTTGATACAGCTATTAAACAAACAAAACGTGTGATTGAGGGGAGGAGGAATTAAGGCTATTTAGATGGATGGACATCTGGTAAGGCAGATAACTTAAAATTGCCTGCCCTCAACTTTCTGGGGTGATGGTGACGTCCTGTATATTCACAGGGCTTGGGTTACACAAGTGTCTGATCTTGCCAAAACTTGAGAATGTGTTCATTTAATTGTATGTGCCTCCCTCAATTAAAAAAGAAACATAAAATATTGAACCCTCGGTAACAATCTGTGTGCAGAAATGTTTAGGAGTGATGGGAACTGAGGACTGTAATCTAGTTTGAGAGCAAACCCCAAAATAACACTGATGGATGGACACACAGAGCGAGAGGGACGGATAAAAGGTTAGACAGCCAGAGAGACACAGTTGACTCCTGTTGTTCTCCGCAGTTCTATAAAGTCAACGCAAACACTGAACTAGCAAATATAGAACTATCCCTCCTAGGGGAAATGTAGAGTTAGATTCCTAGGAGCCTCTGTTTACATTTTCATCAACTGATCAAGACATAACCTTGTTTTTTTGCGAGTTTCTGCTTAAAGACACCTTATTTAATATACCTGGTTGATTCACTGACATTGAACACTTAGCCAATAGCACTATAAGTTTATCTGATATGTTTTCTCCATAAGGCACATACAGCCTTCTGGCCCTTAGGAATGCTAGACAGCATTTCAGCACTATGGTTGGGGGCCATGTTAACCAGTGACATCACCAACAAAAAGCACAAACATTCAAAATATATGAGGCCAGGTGCGACGGCTCATGCCTGTCATCCAGCACTTTGGGAGGCTGAGGCGGGTGGATCACTTGAGGTCAGGAGTTCGAGACCAGCCTGGCTAACATGGTGAAACCCTGTCTCCACTAAAAATATAAAACATTAGCCAGAGGTGGTGGCGGGCACCTGTAATCCCAGCTCCTTGGGAGGCTGAGGCAGGAGAACCTCTTGAACCCAGGAGGTAGATGTTGAAATAAGCCAAGATCAGGCCACTGCACTCCAGCCTGGGCAACAAGTGCGAAACTCTGTCTTTAAAAAGATAAAGTAGGCCAAGCGTGGTGGCTCACGCCTGTAATCCCAGCACTTTGGGAGGCCAAGGCGGGTGGATCACAAGGTCAGGCGTTGGAGACCATCCTGGCCAACATAGTGAAACTCCGTCTCTACTAAAAATACAAAAAATTAGCCGGGCATGGTGGCGGGTGCCTGTAATCCCAGCTACTCAGGAGGCTGAAGCAGAATTGCTTGAACCTGGGAGGTGGAGGGTTGCAGTGAGCCGAGATCACGCCACTGCCACTGCACTCCAGCCTGGGTGACAGTGCGAGACTCCAATCTCAAAAAAAAAAAAAAAAAAAAAAAGGATAAAATAAAAAAACAAAATATGTGGCACCACCAAATAGAACATGAAAAAGACTGGCCAGGTGCGGTGGCTCACGCCTCTAATCCCAGCACTTTGGGAGGCCAAGGCGGGCAGATCACAAGGTCAGGAGATGGAGACTATCCTGGCTAACATGGTGAAACCCCGTCTCTACTGAAAATACAAAAAATTAGCCGGGCGTGGTAGTGGGCGCCTGTAGTCCCAGCTACTTGGGAGGCTGAGGCAGGAGAATGGTGTGAACCCAGGAGGCAGAGCTTGCAGTGAGCTGAGATCACGCCATTGCACTCCAGCCTGGGCAACAGAGTGAGACTCCGTCTCAAAAAAAAAAAAAAAAAAGAACATAGAAAAGACACTTGTCTGCAGCATGAGAACGTTTGCCTTGTACATCCTCAGTGGGAACATCTGTATCGAGTGACTCATATTTTTGCCACTCTGTATGTCTGAGAATGACCACAAAAGTGCCACGTTGGTTTTAGGGTTTCAAATAATTGTTAACAAGTAGGTGAATTCACAAATAAGAACTCCACAAACAGTGTTGATCAACTGTATGTGATAAAACAATTATAGCAAATCATTAACTGTTGAATCTAGCAGGTGAGTTGTTGGTGTACAGTTAATTCTATTTTCTGCATATTTGTAAGTTTTCACAGAATGTTGGGGAAAAATACCTCTCCATAGCGGTTACGAGGCGTTTCTCTACTAAGAGAGGCCCAGCAAGGCTACTCAGGCATAAGTTTGCATTGGAGAAGTGACCTTGGGTGCCCTTCGTAGTTATGCAAATGAAACCAAGGGGTAAAATGAATGCTTTTGTGAAATCGGGGCTTCCTCTGCCCTGGGTGTCCAGGGATGGGCTCTGGAGCTGAAAGGAAGGTACTGGAATGGGAATCAGGTGAGGTCTGGGTCAGAGTAGCTGGAGGAGGGGCCAGGATGTGCATTGTAACCCGATTAATTGTGATGGTGAGGTTGGGAGGGCCAAGCTTGAGGGGGGTCCTGGACAGGTGGGTGTTCCAGAGACTCATAAGGGACTGCATTTGTGGCTCCACCTGGAGAAACAGGTCACCATTCCATAAGAGTGTTTTTAAAAAGTCATGAAGTGGCTGGGCGAAGTGGCTCACGCTTGTAATCGCAGCACTCTGGGAGACCGAGGCAGGTGGATCACATGGGGCCAGCAGTTTGAGACCAGCCTGGCCAACATGGTGAAACCCCGTCTCCATTAAAATACAAAAAATAAGGGCTGGGCGCGGTGACTCACACCTGTAATCCCAGCACTTTGGAGGCTGAGGCGAGCAGATCACGAGGTCAGGAGATCGAGACCATCCTGGCTAACACAGTGAAACCATGTCTCTACTAAAAAAAATACAAGAAATTAGCCAGGCGTGGTGGCAGGCACCTGTAGTCCCAGCTACTCTGGAGGCTGAGGCAGGAGAATGGCGTGAATCTGGGAGGTGGAGCTTGCAGTGAGCCGAGGTGGTGCCACTGCACTCCAGCCTGGGTGACAGAGCAAGACTCCGTCTCAAATAAATAAATAAATTAAATTAAATACAAAAATTAGCCAGGCGTGGTGGCGGGCACCACGCTACTCAGTCCCAGCTACTCAGGAGGCTGAGGCAGGAGAATCGTATGAACCCAGGAGGCGGAGGTTGCAGTGAGCTGAGATCATACCACTTCACTGCGGCCTGGGCAACAGAGCAAAACTCCATCTAAAAAAAACAAAAAAAGTCATGAAGGCTCCGAGGTATTCACTCCAAAGAAATGGAAATTTACATTCACACAAAAACCTACCCAGGAACCTTTATAGCAGTTCTAGCCACAATTGCCAAAAATTAGGGATAACTTAAATGTTTCCCAGCAGATGAATGAGATACACCGCGGGACATGCCTATCGTGGAATTCTACTGGCAATGAGTGGAACAACATACGGAGACACACAATTCCACGGATACATCGCAAAGGCCTCTGGCTGTGTGAGAAGCCAGGCTCAAAGGGCTACTGTGATTCCACACACAACTGCAGGGATGGAAAACGCGCCAGGGGTTGCTGGGTGCTGGGGGTCGGGGAAGGAGTGATGACAGAGGGCAGGAGGGAATTCGGGGGAACAGTCTGTATCTTGATTGATGTGGTAGTCTCTGGGCTGTATGCATTTGTCAAATCTCAGAATTTTCACTAAAATGATATAAAAGTTTATTGTATGTAACTTATACCCTAAATTTTGATTAAGGGGGAAAGGAATTGGAAGATACAAACACAATGGACACTAAAAATGCTAATGAAAATAGGAAAAGTGATTAAGGGCTGTCTACACTCCCGCCCCTATGTCCCCGACTCCCAGCCTTCTCAGCCAGACCCACGGTCTGCGCCCACTCCCTAGGCTGTTCTCCAGCACTGATAGCACCCCTGGCAGTCTGTGGGCACCAGACAAGCACTCTGCGACCTCCTCAATCCTGGGTCCCCTGAGTGGCCGACACCGATGACTCCTCCCTCCTGCTTGAGCCTCACAGACCTCTCTGGTCCTTCACAACCCCCTGGCTTGCCTCCGCCCTCTGACCATCGTGCTCACTCTCCTTCCCCCAGCCCCGTCCCCTTACTTGGGTCATTCTGTCAGTAGCCATACATGCTGCCACACCCACCTCTCCCTGCGCCCAGATCTCTCGTCTGACTGAGGTGGGTTGGTGCTGGCATCATCTCCTTTGATCTCCACCAACTGTTTCCATTAATACAACCAACTAAGATCCAGATGGCACGCTCATGCTGCCTGTGGCTGGCTGAACCCACAGTCTATTTCCACAGAGCTGAGCTCCAGAGTCTGCAAGCTGCTCCTTGGCAATTCTTCCCCAAGGCCTCCCTTGCTCAAGACCCTACTGTCTACTGCTTTGGATCTCCCCAGCCCTCTGCCCCAGCTGAGCTGTGCTACTTGCTTTCCTTCAAAGGACGTTCATACTTTTATCCACACAGTACCCTCCACCTAGTGCACCCTTCCGTCTCCCCTCCACCTTCTCCAACCCAGCCAGCCCTTCCTTGAAGACTCATGGAGCCACTCCCAACAAAGCTTGAGGATGCGGGATGAGGCAGCAAACTGAGGGCTTGTCCAAGGACCATGGGTGCAGGGTAGCAAAGCTGGTCCCTGGGGCCGGAAGCTGTGGCAGGAAACTGTCGCCAACACAGTTTGAGAAGCTCCTCCCCACGTGGCCACAGGTGCAGCCTGGGTAGCTGCAAGCAGGTTAGGGCAGAAGAGGAGATGAGGGAGGTTCGGTGCCCAGCCCAGGGCTGCCATCCGTGACCCGAGGCTAAGGAGTCCCAGAGGCAGGCTCTCTTCCTGTGCATCTCAGCTGCATCCCAGCTTCCCTGTCCCACGGCCCACAAGGACAACCGTAATCACAAACACCGCCCACAGCAGGCAGGTCAGGTGATGGGCGGCTCCTCTTCCACCCCTGGGGCCTTTCTGGACTGTCCTCACTAGTAAAACATGGGGCCCAAGTTCACAGGGACCCCATGGCCAGAGATGCTGGGGAGGCCAGAGAAGGTGGGCAGAGGTGGCAGAGATGAAAAGTCCGGGGGCAAGAGGGGGGAGAATTTGCCATGCAGTGGCTAGCCAGAGTGTCTGCTGTCAGTGAGCTGCACCGATCTACAGCTTCCCGGGATGACCCCAGACCCCAGGCAGGGGATCAGATGTTTCTGTTCTCAGCTGTGTCCCTGCAGACTCGCGGCCCTCCCAGGAGACACCTACCCTGAGACCCATCCCGGCCCTCGTCCTGCCTGGGCCACCCCAATGGTCAGGACTTGGGTTAGGAGCCCTATCCCTCAGTCCCCAGCGAGCCTGTTCATTCCCCAAGCCTGGCCTACGGTTCTCCCTAGGCTGACCCCAGCCAGCTTCCTCTTGAGCTCACAGTTCAGAGATCCTAGTTTGGCCTTCCCAGAGCTTACAGCCCCAGGATCGCAGCAGAGAGATCACAGCAGAGCAGCCACGGGGCACCTGCCCCACGCTCACAGCCCAGGCCCTGGGAGGACGATGGAAAGAAGCCTTGGAGCCTGGTCAGAAGGACCTGCCTGGAACCCCACCATTCACCCGGCCTCCTGGGGTAAAGGCAGTGCTAGATTACAGCTGTTGCAGAGAGATCAGATTCCCCAAACATGCTTCAAAGGAAAAAAGAGTCAAGGGGTCAAATACAGTTTCAAATGCTGTGAAAAGCACGTTAAAGGCTCCGAGAAGACCACATGGAAGGACCCCTTTCAGCGTCACTTAATTCCCACGCCTATTCCGCAAAGCCGTGAAGGTCTACTGTTTCACAGAACATTCTCCAGGTATCAAAAGCCCCCATTACATGCCCATCGTCAGAGCAGAGGTATCACGCCAAAGCCACAGGACCTGGTGGGAGTGGGCAGGAGCAGCGCAAGCTCCACGTGTCCCCCCAGCCAGAGGCTCCATGTGTCCCTCAGCCAGAGGCTTCCCATGTCACCCCAGCCAGAGGCTTGACATGTCCCCACCCAAGGCACTGCTGGAACGGGGCCCCGGCCCCCTACTGCCCCCACCTCCTCCTACTGCCCCCGCTACCATCCTGTTCCCACACCAGCTCCTGGCTCTCTCTCTCTGAACCCCCAGTCCTCACCTGAGACCCTAAGTCCCTCTGAAGCCTGTTTCCTGCTCCTTAATCCCCAAGATGTGCTTGGGCGCCTGTGCCTACCAACAGTGGCCGCATAGGCACTGGTTGCCAGCAGATGCCAGCTTGGTGGCACCATGAGCCACACAGCAGCAGTGAGCCATGGCGACAGGCTCCTCCTTCATATGTCTTTCCTGACTGCAGGGATCGGATTCAAATCATGGGATCCTGGACCCACCACATGGTCACGGTGCAGCCTGAGCAGCGAGTGAAGCTCGCCAGACCTCTGGAAAGCAGGGCCAGTGAAGGTGCCCAGCCCTGGGGCTGCAGGGACCCCCTGGGGTGAGACTTGCTGGGCCCCGTCACGCCATCACATCCTCCTCTTCTCTGCTGGAAGCCCTCTAGGCTCCCACCTCACTCGGGGCGAAAATGCAAGTCCTCAGGGCAGCTCCCACGGCCCTTCATGATGCCCGTCACTCCCCGCCACTCGCTCCCTCCAGCCACACGGGCCTCCTCCTGTTATTCATTCAGGTTCCTTGAACAAACCAGGCATGGTGCAGCCTCGGGGCCTTTGTACTGTCTGTTCCCTCTGCCTGGACACTCTTCCCCCAACACCTTCCACTTTATTCAGGTCTCTGCCTAAGTCACCTCCTCCAGGAGGCCTTCCCTGACCTCCCTCTCTAAAATAGCCTCTCCTTCTCTCTCTAGCCCTGACCCGACTTTAGGGTTCTTCACCACCTAAAAGACGACACTGTATCAACTTGGTGACATGGTATCTTCGTCCCTGCCAGAAGGTAAGCACCATGGGAGTGGAGGCTGTCTTGTTCCCCTACCTATACCAGCAAGGCACAGAGCAGGTGCTCAATATACCAGGTACCTACAAAGGTCCGCAGTCCGCTGGGGTGGGTGGGGCCTCTGAACACCAGTGGAACCTGACACCTGGGGAGGGGGGAGGGGCCAGAAGGGCTTCCTCGGGTGGGGGATGGTGGACCTTGGGACTGCCTCCACTGACCCACGGTGGGAGAGGAGGGGCCCGTCCTGAGGATCCCGGCCACCGGCTGTTCCCTCAGCCCAGAACAGCGCTGCATCCTCCTCCTGGGCCTCAGGCTTCAGGCCTCCTCCGTTGTCCCATCCTCCCAGAAGCATCCCATGGGCCCCGCCCCCTCCCCAGCCTGGGTCAGGCACCTCCCCTAGGCTTCCAGGGTCCCCATCCTGCCACATCACAGTCCTGAGGGCCTCTGTCTCTGCTCCTCGGTCCGTGACCAGGCTGAGCTCCCCAAGGCCCGGCCCACGGCTCTTGTCTTGTTTTCTATGGAAGCTCCTGCTTCCTCCCAACAAGTATTTGTCAAGTGTGCAAGGACAACCACAACAGCCTCTGTGCTGGGGACTGCCTAGCCCTTCACGAGCATTAGTCATTTATTCTAATTCTCACCACAACTCCATTTGGTGGGAACTATTATCCCACTCCTCAGCTAAAGAAACTGAGCTGGCGGGGCACGGTGGCTCAAGCCTGTAATCCCAGCACTTTGGGAGGCCGAGACAGGTGCATCACGAGGTCAGGAGATCGAGACCATCCTGGCTAACACGGTGAAACCTCCTCTCTACTAAAAAAAATACAAAAAACTAGCCGGGCGAGGTGGCGGGCACCTGTAGTCCCAGCTACTGGGAGGCTGAGGCAGGAGAATGGCGTAAACCCGGGAGGCGGAGCTTGCAGTGAGCTGAGATCCGGCCACTGCACTCCAGCCCGGGCAACAGAGTGAGACTCCGTCTCAAAAAAAAAAAAAAAGAAAAAAAGAAACTGAGGCTCAGAGAGGTCAATGTCACGCTCAGAACATGCAGCCTGCAAGGGGCCGCCATGATTTGAACCCAGGTGTGTCCAATGCAGCAGCCAGCGCTAACCACTCCAGCAAATGGCTATCAGGAGACCCTGGAGAGCCGGGCTGGGGCGGGGTCAGGGTCAGAGTCCCAAACCCAGCAGACTCTCTAAGGCGCGTTGGATTGAACAACGCCCCTCCACCGCCCCTCCAGGGAGGCCCCCAACTCCGGCCTCCGCTGCCTGTGTGACCTCAGCAACCAGCAGTCCCTCTCCGGGCCTCAGGCTCTGTGACTGTAAAAGGGAGATGGGAAAAGGCGGAGTGAGTCGGGAGGATAGGGGCTGAAAGAGAAGAGGGGACAGCGTGGAACTGTCCTGGGCCTTGTAGGCTGTTCACAGGATTTCTGTCCTGGACCTGTTAGATGCCAGTAACACCCGCTGGGTCAAAACCCAAACTGTCTCCGGGCACTATCAACTATCCCAGGGGTACGGGAGGAGGCAAAATTGGCTTTGATGAGAACGGCTGCCTTAACCCTGTACCTTGGGTTGGGGCAGGGAGTGGTCAGCACGGGGTGGTCTAGGTGCTGCAGCCCCAGAGAGTAGATAGGAACTGTGGAGTCCAGAGCCCAAGGCCACCCAGAGCTAGTGAGGATAATGAGGGTTTTAGCAAGACGTTTCTCCACACCTGTATGTGCCAGGCACTGTGGATACAGTCACTCTCTTTATTCTCCCGAGAGCCCTGGGAGGGAAGCACAGAGAGATGCAGTGACTGGCCCACTCACACAGCTGGTGAGTGGCAGAGCCAGAATGTGAAGCCAGGCCCCCAGGCTCCAGAGTGTACACATCAACACCCCCGCCAACACTGCCAGGGCAGCGGGGCTGAGGCTGGAGGGCCGGTGAGAAGAGGAAAAGCAAGCTCCGGATTCAGCAGGAGGCACCTTCACAGGCGGCACCTTAGGAGTCCCTGACCCTGATCTCTCAGCAAGGCATTATTAAGCACCTCCCGTCTGCCTGCTGTTCTAACCAAGACGAGAATAAGGAATCATCTCGAGCTGCTCACCTCACGAACCCCTGTTCTTCCTGTCGGGGATCCTTCCTACCTGGGACACGCTTCCCAGCCTCTCGCCAACAGTCAGGAACCAGGCACCTGCCAGGTGCCCGTATCTGCATGTGCATTTAACAGATGCACAAACTGAGGTCAGAGAGCCCGAGCAACTTGCCAAGAACACAGAGTAGTTAAGCGGAACCCGGTGTTTCGCTCTTTCTCTCCCCAGGTCTTCCTCTAACCTGAGCTTGGCTACAAGTGGCTCAAGCCTGCCCTGGGCCCGTCACAGGAATGACAGCATTCTGCTGATGGAGCTCGTGGCCCTGGTGAACATTCCCCTTATCTTCACAGGGCCTGGGGGCTAGACTACACTTGCGCTTTCTCTGGAGCTTTCTCTGCTTCCGGGAGCCAAGGATGCAGCCAGACAGGGCCCAGCAGGAGCCCAGGGACCAAGCAGGCCTCGCTGTGTCCCCTGAACAGCCCGGCTTGGCCAAGCCTCTGGAGGGGGAGCTGCTTCCCTCAGCATGGCCACACGCCCTGTCTGCCTCCATCTCCAGCCGGTCACCACCCAGCCCAGTCCTCCAGCCCTCCTGGTCCTCCCAGCAGCCTCCTGACTCCCGGTTAATATTCTGTCCTCCTCCTCCAGACACAGCCCACCATGGAGACGGTGGCCAGGTGCCACTCCACCCAGGCACCACTTACCTGGGGACGTACAGGTAGATGTCCAGGCAAACAGGCCACTTGTGGGGTCTCTGGTCCCAACGCCAACAGAGAGCCGGTTCTGGGTGAAGAATCAGGACTTACAAACCCAGTCTGGATTTCCCTGCAGGCCGAGCCCCCAGCCTGAGAGGGAGGCCCTGCCGCTCACACTCTCTGCACCCACTCTGGGGGAGGATGTCACACCCCGCCAGGGTTTCTCACTCATGGATGGGGCGTTCACCCTCTGCCAGGTCTCCCAGAGCCCCCTGGGGTGGCCCTGGTGGCAGGACACGGGCAGATGGCCCGAGGACAGTCACCTACCTGAATGCCCTAGCAGCAGCTCTGAGGCCCACGGGGGGCCAGGCCTGGCCGGAAGGCCTGGTGTCTGCTGAGCTCCAGCAAGCAGGCTTGTCTGAAACTAACCTATTTCCTGGATGCGAAGACAGGAAAGGGGGCTGTGTTTGATGTTTACACCAAAGTCACAAAATGCTGTGCTCAAGGAAAATCACAGGCCACGTGTTCCAGGGAGGAACAGGGCATTTCCGGGGCCCAGCACTGCCTGCCCAGCTGCAGGATGGGACTGAGAGATGGGGATGAGGCTAAGCAAAGGCAGGGGTTCAGGAAGGACGACTCCAGCAGCAGGAATCGTCAGACGGAAGGAAGCCCGCGTACCTGGAACGGGAGGGTAGACAGCAGTGGTGGGAGGCAGGGGAGTCCCAGGGCTCATGGAAACTAGAATCATTTTCCCCTCAAAGGGGCGCCGCCCTGGGGCCTGCACCAGCCAGACAACCCAGAGGAGTGATGTATTTATGCCACAGGCGGGTTAGAGCTGGAGGGAGGAGAAACCCACTGAGTCAGCCCATACCCTGAAGGTTGAGACCCCCTCCTGCGCCAGGTATCTGGACAGCAAAGACAGCCTGCCCTTGCTCTCTGGTGGCTCGCAGGCTTGTGGGGGGCAGCTGAGTCCACAGGGAGCCAGCGCTGGGAGGATGGGAGCCCCAGCCCCGCCTGGAGGATGTCAGGGATACATTCCAGGAGGAGTCAGCCACCCAGCCGAGACACAGAGCCAGGGCACCCCCAGTGCCAGCCCAGCCCACCAGGGACCTTCCCACGAAGCTGAATCTGGCTGAGCACCACGTCACTGCGGCCACCACCTCCTCTTCCTCTTCCTGTCCTCCCTTCCCTCACCCCGTGCACCCCGACAGTACCCACCCACCCTTGGGCCTGGGGCCACACGTCATGCACCCTCTCAGAGGGCGGCCTGCAGAGCCACTCTCTCTCAGCTCCATCTCCCCTCTAGTGCCCCAAGGCCTCTGGGAGCCTCTCGTCCACCACCTCCTCGCTTTCTTGGTCACTAGGAGTTGTCACAGCTCTCCTGTCTGTGGGATCTCAGAGACCTGTGTGGAACTGCCCTGGGAGACGCCTAAAGCTCTTCTTCTTGGGGTCCTGCTGCTCTTGTTAAGTGGGCTTGTGATACCCTACCTTGTTTTAACCTGAATTGACTCTCCCTTCACTAAGAGACCCAAACAGACTCCATCTTGGCTCTTTCATTTGCAGCCCTTTACCCACCCTCCTTCCTCAAGGACTTAACTTGTGCAAGCTGACTCCCAGCACATCCAAGAATGCAATTAACTGATAAGATACTGTGGCAAGCTTTCTCCGCAGTTCCCAGGAATTCTCCTGGTTAATAGCACCCAGAGCCCGCCTGTTTGTGTCTGGTTGGTAACACCCAAAGCCCCGTGTCTTTCACCTTGTGATAGATTTAAAGCCCCTGCACCTGGAACTGTTTGCCTGCCTGTAACCATTTATCCTTTTAACTGTTTGCCTGCTTTACTTCTGTAAGACTGATTTAACTAGACCCTGCCCGCTCCCCTCTTTAAAGCAAAGTATAGAAGAAAATCAGGCCCCTTCTTGGGGCTGAGAGAATTTTGAGCACTGTCTCTCGGTCGCCGGCTAATAAAGGACTCCTGAATTCATCTCAAAGTGTGGCGTTTCTAACTCGCTCGGTTACAACAGGTTCAGCTCCCCAGTCGGCCTGAGGATCCCCTCACGCCCCCACCCCAAAACCTCCTTCTTGGGGACCTCCTTTCCGGGCCTCTACTATCCTCTGGCCACCTGAATCTCCTTTAGAAAATCTGAGTTGCGACCTCTAAGCTAGGATACTTTTCTCCTACATAGAGCCCCCCTCCAAAATGGTGTTCGCTAGCAGCCTCCCCTTTCCCCAGCGGCATCTTGAAACTCCAGGTGCAGAAAACGTCCCTTCACATCCATGCTGGACACTCATTTCTTGGAGTATTGAGAGAAGAAGACCCTGGCGCACTGAAGAGAGGAGAAATTACAGCATCAAATCACATTCATACTACAATAATGAGAGTCCCACTGTTTATATGCCAGACATTGCTCTATGCACATCACAATTAATAAGCCATTCAACCCATTTTCCAGATAAGGTAAGTAAAGCCCAGAGAGGTTAACTAAGAGATGCCAAATAGTCAGGTGGGATTGCAGCCCAGGCAGCCTGACCACACCCATATGCTGGTGGACATAAGGGAAGAAAACGTTGGTTGTAAAATATCTCCCCAAAGGGGGCCAGCTCGCCAGAGAGCTGGAAGCTGAGCCCGTCATGGGACAGGGTGCCTCTGTGTGGGTGGGGGACTTCCAGTTTCCAGCGTCTTTGGATCCTGAGAAGAGGATTCCCAGCCTCTGCAAGGCACTGGCCCTATAGCCCTTGAGCCCCCCTGCTTCCTGTCCCAGAGGCTGGTCTGGAAACTACAAAGCCCAGTGCTCAGAGGTTTCTGAGACTGGGCTACAGATAATCTGAGATTGGCATGCAGATAACGTCCTCTGTTCTGCCAGAGTGGAAGGAGGCGGATGCATCTTCTGAATGTTTACAGTAAAGGGCAAAGATGGAAATGTGGGCTAGGAAAGTTGCGGTGCATTTGCCTCACTGGGTTTGGGTAAACATTCACTCTACTCATGCCAAGAGGCTCTGAAGAAATTCATCACTCACCCCAGTACCTTCAGGTCTTTGCCCACGCCTCTTCACCTGCCTGTCTCCTAGTCCTCTTTCAGGTCTCCAATTAAGCATGTTTTCCTCCAGGAACCCTTCCCAATCCTCAAACCAGGCAGGGATGGGGCTTTCTGTCCATTTCACCTGGAGCTGAGCAGTTCCAATCTGGCTGCACAGTTAAGAAGACAGAGGCCACTGCTAGGAGACGTGCAGCAGGGACGGGGTAGAGGCTGCAGCAGGCCCAAGAGGGGTCACACCCCAGCACAATGAGCCCCAAAAGACGACAGCCCCTCCAGCCAGGGTCCCTCCTGGATTCCCTCTGGGTGTACAGAAAAAATGGTGACTTGTATCTCCTTTCCTTCTAGTTCTTTTCTGATTCTGCCACTTAACCCTGAGGGACCATGAGCACGTTAGTTAGCCTCCCTGCGCCTTGGTTTCCTCCCTTAGGAAATGGGGATAATGAGCTCGGCGCGGTGGCTCAAGCCTGTAATCTCAGCCCTTTGGGAGGCCGAGGTGGGCGGATCACGAGGTCAGGAGATCGGGACCAGCCTGGCGAACACGGTGAAACCCCGTCTCTACTAAAAATACAAGAAACTAGCCGGGCGCGGTGGCGGCGCCTGTAGTCCCAGCTACTCGGGAGGCTGAGGCAGGAGAATGGTGCGAACCCGGGAGGGGGAGCTTGCAGAGCCGAGATGGCGCCAGTCACTCCAGCCTGGGGGACAGAGGGAGACTCCGTCTCAAAAAAAAAAAAAAAAAGGGAAATGGGGATAATGGTACCTGTCTCATAGGGCTGCTGTGAAAGTGAAAAGAGGCCTAAAGGCAAAGGCTCCATTACTGCCCCCACCACGGTCATCTCTCACCTCGAGTGACTGCGCGTCCGAGCACGGCAACGAGACTCCCGTGCGCCCTCCAGAGGCAGCTCTCCAGTATTGCAGGCTACCAAGCACAACGCGGGCTTCCCTGAAGGCTGAAAGTGACCACCGCCCTGCCCTGAAATAAAATAAAATAAAATAAAATGAATCCAGCTGGTTTAAGTCAGAAGAGAATTGCTTGGCCACAGTAGCCACATGCTGGGCTCTCCCCTGGGGGGTTTCTCAAATGGATGGCACCTTCGGAAGCCTTCAAACTGCCATGGCACTGCCACCTCCTGAGACCCCTGGCTACTTCTTTATTCAACACTGAGCACCCGTGCTATGCCAGACTCTTTTCCAGGTACTCTGTTCTATGGATCCGCAGTGAATAGCACATGAAAATCCCTTCCGTCGTGGAGCTGACTTTCTAGTGGGAGAGACAGAGAATGAACAAAATAGGTAAGTATTTCATAGAGTGTGTCACATGGTTACAGGTGCTAAGGAGTAAAATAAATCAGAAAGGGTAGGTGAGGTCTGTGGGCATGTAATTTTGAGCCAGTCAGGGCATGCCTCGGAGGCGATAACCTGTGAATCAAGACTTGAAGGAGGCCGGGCGCGGTGGTTCACGCCTGTAGTACCAGCCCTTTGGGAGGCGGGCAGATCACGAGGTCAGGAGATCCAGACCATCCTAGCTAACACGGTGAAACCCCGTCTCTACTAAAAAATACAGAAAAATTAGCCAGGCGAGGTGGCGGGCACCTGTAGTCCCAGTTACTCGGGAGGCTGAGGCAGGAGAATGGCGTGAACCTGGGAGGCAGAGCCTGCAGTGAGCCGAGATCGTGCCACTGCACTCCAGCCTGGGCGACAGAGCGAGACTCCGTCTCAAAAAAAAAAAAAAAAAAAAAAAAAAAAAAAAAAACTTGAAGGAGATGCAGGAGAAACCCACAGAGATACTGGGAGAAGAGCAGCATTCCCAACAAATGTCTTAAGCGGGACTGTGATATCTGTGAGGTGGGAACTGTCTTGTTCCCAGCTGTGGCCCCAGCAACTGGAGTGGTACCTAGCATAACAGTACTCAATAAATATTGCATGGATGGGTGAAAAAATCCCACATATGTGCTTCAGGAACAGCTTGCTCTGGGCTCAACTGATGGCCCCAAGGTTGTTGGCTTCATTCTCAGACAAGGTTTCTCCCTATGGTCCAAGAAAGTGACTCAACTTCAAATCCTGTTCAAGGAACAAGAATCAATTTCTCAGTATTACCGGAAAAACCCCCAACACAGCTCATTGGCTGAGTAGATCACCTGTCCATCCCCCAGCCTATCCCTGACACCAGCAGATGACATGGGGAAGTGGCTTAGGACCGGGCCACAGGCCCCACCCACAGCACAGTCTGGAAGGAAGGAGTGGCTGGAAGGACGACAGATGCTGGAATGGCAAACAAAGCGCCTAAGTCTTGCAGAATATTCATAACAGCTTAAATGCATCTCTTCCTTTCTATCAAGCACGACTACATGCTGGCCCCCGCTAAGGTACATTTAATGCTCACAACAGCCCCAGCGAGTAGAAGATTGGCCTCATTTTACAGATCTAGAAACTGAGTCCAAGAGGAAACTTAGGCTTGAAATTCCACACCTAGTAAGTGGGGAGCCTGGGACCTCCTGGCTCAAAGGGAGCTTGGAGCTTCCGTAGGGCTCCACCCTGAAATCCCCTATGCTATCAGGGTGACTGCTCTCATCAAGCTAGGGACAAGCAGGCTGAACCAACCCTGAGCTAAAGCTGCCAGGCTTCACTTAGCGTGAAGGCAAACTGAGAGCACAAAGGCAGCCACCTCTTTGATGGAGAAAGCGAAATGGAAATGCTAGTTCAGGGCAGTTCCCAGGGGCCCACAGGCCATGCGGGGACTGTTGGCAGAGGCTGTAAGCACTGATGGGGCTTGTTCCTCAAATGCAAGCCCAGGGTAGAGGTAGGAGGCCAGCAGAAGGGTGGGTTGCCTCTCAGGGCTGGGTCCCAACAGGTTGAAATGAGGATGGGGCGAGGGTGCACGTGCAACCTGTTGAGAGCTCAAGGAAAATCTGGTATGCTTGCTGTGCCTGCTGTATGCACAGGCTGGGGCAACTGCATCTCCTTCCAAGCGCAGAGGACCCCAGTCACCTGCTGCCCCACAGCCACCCCACATCTAGCCCAGCACAGGGCCTGGCACCTGGCAGGTGTCTAATAAATGTGTGCTGCTAAACAGACCACCCAACGGCACTGTAAAGAGGGTAAATTGGCCGGGCGTGGTGACTCACGCCTGTAATCCCAGCACTTTGGGAGGCCGAGGTGGGCAGATCATGAAGTCAGGAGATCGAGACCATCCTGGCTAACACGGTGAAACCCCGTCTCTACTAAAAATACAAAAACTTAGCCGGGTGTGGTGGTGGCGCCTGTAGTCCCAGCTACTTGGGAGGCTGAGACAGGAGAATGGTGTAAACCTGGGAGGCGGAGCTTGCAGTGAGCCGAGATCCGGCCACTGCACTCCAGTCTGGGCGACAGAGTGAGACTCCGTCTCAAGAAAAAAAAAAAAAAAGAGGGTAAATTATCAGCCTCATTGCCAAGAAGAGGAAGCCAAGGCTCTGAGAAGGTCCAGGCAGGACCAGTATTGAAGCCCAGCTCCCCAGCACCATACCTGGGAAACTCCCAGAGTTGTGAGGTCCAGGCAGGCAAATGCCAGGTGTCACAGGCCACACCTCAGTTGCCGGCAATCCTCTCCTGGGGCTCCTGCCTTGGCCAAGCACTCAGAGACCTTTGGACAGCCGGCAGGTCCTCCGGGGGGACCAGGGCCCCACTCTCCCGGGGAGTCCACTCTCCCCACCTCCCTGCCGGCTTCCATCTGAGAAATGGAAAGGGTGGTGTTCATCTCATAGCAAAGGGGCTGGAGCACAGATGCCAGGGCAGGCTCCAAAGTTAACCCCCAGTGGAGAGCTCTGGGAGGGCCACACGGCGGGGTGTACCTGCCCACCAGAGTACTGTGCCTGGCATGGGGAGGTGCCCAATAAGTGCTGACTTGAGCAGAAACCAGTTGGTAAGTTACACCCGTTGTTGATGCTGCTGATGCTGGCGAGGGAGTGGGCTCTCCCCCTCCCCCAGCTCTCCACGCAGCCACTCATCCCCCACCCAGTTCTTCTTCACCCTCTTGGAACAAGTGGGCTGAACTGAGCACTTGGGGCTCATTCCTGGCCCATCACTACTCCCTCCCCTCACCACTCCCCCCACCCCTCCTCCATTCAAATCTCCCACCACCACATTGTTCCTGCTTCCTCCACTTCCCTCCTCCATTCCTCTCCCTTCCTCGTCCCCACTCCACTCCCCCAGCTTATTCTCCCCACTCCCTCCACCTTATTCCACCCACACCACTGTCCCCGCCCTCCTCCCTTCTCCTATCCCGGCCCTCATCTCTCTCAGCTTACTCTACCCCTTTGTCTCTGCCACCCCATTCCGTCACCCTGCAGCCAACCTCCCCATAGTCCCCCAGTGCTCCCCCTCCACACCCCCCACACCCTGAGTGCCAGTCCAGGAAGGTCAGGCGGGGGCCCTTCAGGCACAGCTGGGGATTTTGATAACCCTCCTCGGGAAGCACCTAACTGGAGCCTCGTCCCCTCTGCGCAGAGGGCAGCGGCTGCTCGGATAGACAGGAAGGGGTCTGAGCCTCCCAAGGGCCAGAAAGGCAGAGGCTCATGGCGGGTCCAGTGAGTCCTCACTTAGCTCACTGATAGGTTCTTGGAGACTGCAACTTGAAGTGCAGTAAGGAAACCAATTTTCCCATAGGCTAATTGCTATAGACAACAGGTAAGTTCCTATGGCATATTCCTGGTCACAAAAACATCACCAACCATCTACATAAGGACCCCAAATACTTTAATATTAAACATTAAAATAATTGTGAGCTATACATACCTTTAAGAATGATTACTAAAAAATAAGTCAGATCATGATTTATCCACTTACCCAGTTCAGGGTGGCAAGGGCCGGAGCCCAGCCCAGCAGCTCAGGACAGCGCAAGGTGGGAACCAGCCCCAGCTGGGACCCCATCCCCTCTCAGGACACATTCACACACACCCATGCTTACTCACACTGGGACACGAGACATGCGTATGCACCGATAGCTTTGGGATGTAGAAGGAAACGGAGTTCCCAGAGAAAACCCCTGCAGCCATGGGGAGAACGTGCGGGCTCCACACAGACAGTGCCCCCAGCTAGGAATCAGGTTTGGTCTTTTTTTTTTTTTCCTTATCAACATTACAACCAAATGACATTGAAAAAAATGGGCGTGGTGGCAGGTGCCTGTAATCCCAGCTACTTAGGAGGCTGAGGCAGGAGAATCGCTTGAACCTGGGAGACGGAGGTTGCAGTGAGGGGAGATCACACCACTACACTCCAGCCTGGGTGACACAGTGAGACTTAGTCTCAAAAAAGAAAGAAAGAAGGAAGGAAGGGAGGGAGGGAGGCAGGGAAGGAAGGCAGGAGGCGGAAGGAAAGGAAGGAAGGAGAAGGAGGGAGGGAAAGAAAAAAGAGAGAGGAGAGAGAAAGAGAAGGAAAAAAGAAAGAGAAAGGGAGAGAAAAGAGGGAAAGAAAGGGAAGGAAAAGAAAGAGAGAGAGGAAGGGGAAGGGAAGGAAGGGAAGGAAGGAAGGAAGAAGGAAGGAGGAAGGAAGGAAGGAAGGAAGGAAGGAAGGAAGGAAGGAAGGAAGGAGGGAAATTATTACATTTAGAGGAGCTTCTGTCCAAATGTCCGAAGCAGTCGGGGGATCCTTGAGAATGAGACAAGCATCTGGACTGGGACTCGTGGTTCTCGAAGCCCCTGATTTAGGAGGTGGGTTGGGTAGGCCTGGGAGCCAGCTCTGTCCAGTACATCAGGCCCTCTGTGGCTACAGCAGGACCAAAGTCCCAAGACCACTAACCAGGCGGTTTTTAACTAATGGCCCGATGTAGTGGAAACAGTTTTTCTAGGGATGGGCTGTTTTTCCATCTTGGTACAGAACTGGCAGAGCCTTTCAGGGCCACCTCGTCTTCACTCCCCATGCAGATAGGTCCAAAGCTCTCAGGCCCTAGTTGGACCGCCTCTGAGCTTCTCCTGACCACCCCTCCTGCTGCCTTTCCTGAGGCCCAGCTCTCAGAGCCCATCCATGGATGGAGAAGGTAGCCAGGAACCCTTCAGACCCAACAGTTGCCCCCAGGAATCTGCAAACCTGCTGACCACAAGCACCAGGGCCATGACCTACGTCCCTTGATTCCCTAAACATACTCTCCCACACCTTGCAGCGGCCCTGGGCCCAGCCCAATCAATCTCATGTACCCTCGAGACTCAAAGTATCAGAGAAAGATTGCGTGGCCATGTACTCGTTTCCCAGGGCTGCCATAACAAATCACCACAAACCGGGTGGCTTAAAACAGCAAAAATTTATTCTGTCACATTCTGGAGGCCAGAGTCTGAAACTGAGGTGTTAGCAGGGCTGCAGCCCCTCAGAGGCTCTGGGGAAGAATTGTCCCTTATATCCAGTAGATAGGAAATCACAAATGCTGGTGAGGATGTGGAGAAAAGGGAACTCCCATACATTGTTGCTAATGTATGAATGGACGTTGGTACAACCACTATGGAGAACAGTTTGGAAGTTTCTCAAAAAACTAAAAATAGAGCTACCAGACAGTCCGGCAATCCCACTGCTGGGTATCTACTCAAAAGAAAGGAAATCCATGTATCCAAGAGGTAGCTGCACTCTCATGTTTATTGCAGCACGATTTGCAATAGCCAAGATCTGGAAACAACCTAACAGTCCTTCAACAGATGAATGGCTGAAGGAAATGTGGTACATTTACACCATGGAGTACTATTCAGCTATTCAAACAATGGTCATTTGCACCAACATACATAGAACTGGAAGTCATGAAATAAGCCAGGCACAAAAACACAAACTCTGCATCTCATCATTTCTGAGAACTAAGAATTAAAACAATTGGATTCCTGGAGATTGAGAGTAGAAGGATGCTTACCAGAGGCTGGGAAGAGTCGTGGGGGTGGAGGAGAAGTAAGGATGGTTAATAGGTACGAAAAATAAAAGAATGAATAAGACCTAGTATTTGATAGCACGGTAGGGTGGCCACAGTCAATAATAATTTAATTGCACCTTAAAAATAATTAAAAGAATATAATTGGATTGTTTATAACATGAAGGATAAATGCTCCAGGTGTTGGATACTCCATTCACCCTGACATGGTAATTATGCACAGCATGCCTGTATCAAAATACCTCATGTATCTCATAAACGCATACACCTGCTATGTACCCACAAAAAGTGAAAAAAATCTCTTAGTACTCTACATATCCTCCTACTAATTCTGTTTCTCTCATGGGATGCTGACTGATACAAATTTTGGTACCAGAAGACAGGAACAGAATCTTAAATCTATTTCCAGTGGCCAAGAGGGCATTTAGGTACTCCATGGCATGATGTGGCAATAGAGATATACCAAATATTACCATTGGATACTTTCAATCAAACACATATAAAAGGCAAGGTTCTGGGTGCCCATGTGTTTGATGACACCTGAGAACATTTTAGTTAAACTGAGGAGTATAATAGTCACTGGTTGCTGGAGAAAGTGGGGAAAGAAAGGGATGAGTTTAGGCTTTCACTTTCCCAGCTTAAACTCTACATAAATGAACTGAAAGCTTCTATGGGCTGGGTGTGGTGGCTCACGCCTGTAATCCCAGCACTTTGGGAGGCTGAGATGGGCAGATCAGTCGAGGTCAGAAGTTCTAGACTACCCTGGCCAACATGGTGAAACTCCATCTCTACTACAAATACAAAAATTTGCTGGGTGTGATGGCAGGTGCCTATAATCCCAGCTACTCAGGAGGCTGAGACAGGAGAATCACTTGAACCTGGGAGGCGGAGGTTGCAGTGAGCCAAGATCGCACCACTGCACTCCAGCCTGAGCAACAGAGCAAGACTCTGTCTCAAAAAAAAAAAAAATCTGGGGGGCCGAGGTGGGCAGATCACAACAAGGTCAAGAGATTGGGACCATCCTGGCCAACATGGTGAAACCCTGTCTCTACTAAAAATATAAAAATTAGCTGGGTGTCATGGCGGCACCTGTAGTCCCAGCTACTCGGGAGGCTGAGACAGGAGAATGGCATGAACCTGGGAGGTGGAGGTCACAGTGAGCCGAGATCACGCCACTGCACTCCAGCCTGGCGACACAGTGAGACTCTGTCAAAAAAAAAAAAAAAA
>NW_016805255.1:407543-409721 GCF_001698545.2 Rhinopithecus bieti | reverse complement strand
AGAAGAAAAGAAAAAAAAGAAAGAAAGAAAGAAAGAAGAAAAAGAAAGAAAGAAAAGAAAAGGAAAGAAGAAAGAAAGAAAGAAAAGGAAAGAAAGAAAGAAAGAAAGAAAGAAAGAAAGAAAGAAAGAAAGAAAGAAAGAAAGAAAGAAAGAAAGAAAGAAGCTAACTCCTATGTCTGTCCTGAAAGAAATCCTTTTCTCCTGTGGCTGCAGGGCTGAGATTTCTGAAAACCAAACCCAAAGCAACTGAACTGCAATGCACCTGAATGCCTAGCCTTGCAGACTGGTCTTGTGTTAAACTGAGAGAACTGATTGAAAAGGAACGGTATCCTAAAAAACTGGAATGGGGACATATGGGAAGATCCCAGTTGGGGAAGTTGGGGGTATCGAACCCCTAAATTCTGCTGAGTCTTGTTTGCCAGCAGAAGTAGCCCTTCCACCCTCTCTGAGGAGGTTAACCCTGATTTTTCTGTAGAACCCTATAATGGCCTCTCCTCTAACAAGACCCCACCAATTCTCCTCAGGACCCACTTCTACCACTCCTCTTTGCTTCTAGGCCCATAACTAGACTCAAGTTCCAGCAGGTCCCAAAGAGTAAGGAATAAAGCACCCCATACAACAAAGGTACACTATGCACTGAAAGAACTGCATGATTTTTCTAATGTATACTGACATAAATGTGAGGAATGTGCATGGACATAGATATAAGGATGTGGGGTAATGATGGAAGGAACATGGCATTGTATCAGGCTGCATTTATTGGTATGAGCCCATTGAGCAGAGGTTCTGGGCTCCGTGTTTTAGCTGGAGGGATTAGAAAGGGCTCCATTTGGTTGGTTAGCTGAAACATGAATCCAAAGATAACCCACAGTAAATGAAGTTGAAATGCCAGAACTCTATTCTTATACTGCAGAGGAAGGGACCCAAAGGCTTAAGGAATCTGGAATATTAGAGAGGATTTATCAAGTAAGACCTGCTCACCCACCCTGGAAGGGTCCAAACAATACACCTTTTATCATGACTATGAGAAATAAATTGGTGAGGAGGGCTCCAGAGTCCTTGAGAGCTCTGTAGTAATTCCTTTCTGCAGGTCAGAAATGACGATGGGAACAGCTACCATCAAACTGGGATCCCAAAATGCAATGCAGATAGTTGGATCCCAGGACGGTGAGGTCTGAGTGGCCATACTTATTGTCAAAGGCAAGGTGGATATGGTTGCTGTTATGAACAGTGGTGTCAAAATGTTAGCCAGGATAGTCAAACTCACAGGGACCTTTGGCATTGTCTAGTTGATCATGATGTCCCTAGAAAAGAAATAGATAAGCAATCTACTAAATTCTGACTTGATCTGTGCAAGCAGAGTTCCATGTTGTATCATTAGACGTCTAACTTGAATTAGCAAAATAGAGAGTAACAATCCCTCAACTATTTCCCAGACATGAGCTAGGTTATATACCCCAAACCCATTGAATGATGGGGAGGTTGGATCTCCTTGAGGAAGAGCCCTACTACACTGTCAAAAATGTACACTGTTCATCTTTCTCTCAGTCGTCCCCAAGGGGACCTGTGGCCACTTACCACGGTGACTGCGCATTGAGGAAAGTCACCCTGGTAAGTGGCCATAGGTCTGGCCAATGGAATTCACTTGTAGGAGATCAAAGGGCTCCAAGAGCAGGCGTTCAGGGTATTCATCGCCCTGATCTCTCCCTGTTGAGTGGTTCCAATGTGTCCAAAGGTTACAGCCTGTCAGAGGCTCTTGAGTTCTCTAGATTTTCGTACCTGCCCCTCCCGTAATGGCATCGGCTCCCTCCCGCTCGCTCCAGGTGCCTCGCCACTCTTCATCAGTTTCCCTTAACCCTGATCACAGCTTTATAAATAACCCCACTTCAGCCAGGCGCGGTGGCGCAAGCCTGTAATCCCAGCACTTTGGGAGGCCGAGACGGGCAGATCACGAGATCAGGAGATCGAGACCATCCTGGCTAACAGGGTGAAACCCCGTCTCTACTAAAAAAAATACAACAAAACTAGCCGGCGAGGTGGCGGGCGGCTGTAGTCCCAGCTACTGGGGAGGCTGAGGCAGGAGAATGGCGTGAACCCAGGAGGCGGAGCTTGCAGTGAGCTGAGATCCGGCCACTGCACTCCAGCCTGGGCGACAGAGCCAGACTCCGTCTCAAAAAA
>NW_016805255.1:396126-406416 GCF_001698545.2 Rhinopithecus bieti | reverse complement strand
CCCTCCCGCTCGCTCCAGGTGCCTCGCCACTCTTCATCAGTTTCCCTTAACCCTGATCACAGCTTTATAAATAACCCCACTTCAGCCAGGCGCGGTGGCGCAAGCCTGTAATCCCAGCACTTTGGGAGGCCGAGACGGGCAGATCACGAGATCAGGAGATCGAGACCATCCTGGCTAACAGGGTGAAACCCCGTCTCTACTAAAAAAATACAACAAAACTAGCCGGCGAGGTGGCGGGCGGCTGTAGTCCCAGCTACTGGGGAGGCTGAGGCAGGAGAATGGCGTGAACCCAGGAGGCGGAGCTTGCAGTGAGCTGAGATCCGGCCACTGCACTCCAGCCTGGGCGACAGAGCCAGACTCCGTCTCAAAAAAAAATAAATAAATAAAAAATTATCTAGGCATGGTGACACGTAGCTGTCACCCCAACTACTCAGGAGGCTGAGGCAGGAGAACCACTGGAACCCAGAGGCAGAGGTTGCAGATCGCACCACTGCACTCCAGCATGGGTGACAGAGCAAGACTCCAACTCAATAAATAAATAAATAACCCCACTTCATGACACTCTCAATTACCCCATTTCTTCTTCCCGGTCATGCAAGCAGGAAATCACCTCGTGGGGAGCTTCCACAATTCTTAGCAGTTTCTTTGTAGATACAAAACTTTCTGTACCCCCACCTACCATAAAAGCTGTTTAGTGTGGTTGTGTTCACACCCTGGACTGTGATCTTGCTCGGGACAGAATGCATGTCTGGGTCACTCTTAGTTTCCTCATTGTATTTTGATATTGTCAGCATGTGAGGTGGTCTATTAATATCTGTTCCATGAATGACCGAATAAATGAATCAATGCTTTATTAAATGATAAGTCCATAGTCTGTTGGGTTCGCCGATGCCGGCCATCGGTGCCATGTTGCCACAGGTGTCCTGTGGCAAAGCAGTTTTTCTTGGTCCATTCAAATTGGGACGGGAAGCAGACGTTTTTGTAGAATACACCTCCCCCGGCAGAAATGGAATTGCCTCCCTGTGGTGTGTGGATGGAGAATGACCTTGCATCGTGGTTTCAAGTCCTGGTTTGACTGCCCCACGACCTGGCTTAGACACAGGAGCTGCTCTTCAACTGTTTCTGTTTTTTTGTATATTTTGTGAAATTTTTTTCTTCAGAATTTTGCCACCGTGTCTTTCCATTCATTATAAAAATATTATATGTCGTGTTTGCCGGAGGAGATCTAAAACAAAACAATAAAAACCACAGTGCTCAGCTCAGTGCACAGGAACTCCTGCCGTCTACTCGCTGGGCAGTGGAGGAGGCTGACGCTTCCCAGGGTGAGGATTCTGCTTCCCATCAGTAAGGTTTGTCGTCTGTGAAATTCTTTTTGCCTCTGGGCAGCACAGAGCCTCTGGGAGACTCTCTTCCCCCCAGTTTCTCTTAACTAACTCAGGCCATCCACAGCTTTGACTGGTCCCTATGGGATGGGGCCACAGTTCTAACCACTTCTGCTGGCATCTCAAGGGGCATGGAGGGAAAATGGCAGGTCCAATGGATGAGCCTTGGTAGGAAGAGGATGCTGGAGGTGGGGGTGGGGGAGGTGGCCTGAATAGGTCACCAGTACCAGGAACCTTGGCATGGAGGGAAAGCAATGCCACTCTTATGGGAAAATTCAAGCACTGCTACCTCTGGAGTCAGAGGGTGGGTAGCGGTGGGGACGGACACTTCCCCTCATCACACGCCTCCACCCCATTGCTCTAGGGGCAAGCTGAGCGTTCAGCCCGGTGTCGGGCAGGACCTGAGGGACTGTGGGGAGCTGCTCTTCCTTCTGCGGTCAGGAATACGTGTCCCCGGGGATGCAGCAAGGAGCACATAATCTCAAAATGCAGCTATGCGTACACATCACCGTGCAAACCATTTGCTTTCTAGTGCCTGCTCATGGTGAGTGCCTCTGTGCCTGAGCCCCCTCATCTAGAGGCCTAACCAAAATATTTAACAACTGGTGTAGACAGGCACTGACCAGTCAAAATGACCACCACTGAAGCAGAGCCTTGGAGGGCCACGGCTGTGCCAGGCACTAACCCTACATTTGCAGGAGCACGGAGAAGATCAGGAGGTCAGTGGGAAGATCAGGGGAGCCTTTCAGTATTCTAACAAGCAGGGCAGCTGTGCCAGTGTGAATGAGCTGCATATCAGCCTTGCTCTCACTCTCCTTCGTGGCTTCAGCCCTCCTCGCCCCCTTAGCTTTGTGTTTTTTCCTTTCTTTTGTAAATCCATATTTCTATTTACCAATCTTTCAGCCAGAGCCCTCAATATGGGGACAGGTCTGGCCTAACCGCAGTGGCCTTGAGAGGCAACCCTGGCCCACCCAGGGATCCCCAAACCCAGCTGTGCATCAGAATCACCCAGGCTGTGCCTAAAACCCACGGCCCAGGTCCTGTGTGCTTTGACAGAGCAGGCCAGGGGATGCTGAAGCACAACCAGGCTTGCAGCTTCTGCCCTCCTCCTAAACCGGATCAGCAGGAAGCCCTGGGGGCAGCGTGAGTTCAAACACCCGCAGGTTCTTGGAAAGAAAGCCATGCCAGCACTACTCACGATGGCTGTTTCTTCCTGATGTATGAAGCCAAACCAAGCAGCAACAGCACGGTGGCCGTGAGGATGACCACCCCTGAGATGGCGGCAGTGATGGTGTTCCTCTGCAGGAAATGCAGAAGCTGCCTGCAGGGCATAGTCCTAAAGTGAGCATCTAAATGAGAAGACACAGTGCAGAGTGAACAGAGATTCCCGCTGGGCCACCCACCACCAGGACTAAACCTGCAAGGGACCCCTGTTCATTCCATTCCTAACAGAATAAAAACCTTGGCATCTTAGCCACTGGTTCCAGAAGTCCTCTTGGGAAGGAACTGGCTGTTGGGGAAATGCATTCATCTGCTATTTGGCGATAAGATGAGATGCTTTGGGGAGGTGGAGATGAGACACTGAGGGTATGGGCTGGCACGCAACAAAGCAACCAGAAATAAAGTTCCACAGACCAGTTTGTAAGAGGTAAAGAGAAGAACAGAGGAGAGCTCAGGTGGGTGAGAGGAGGCGGGGGCACTAGAGGAGGTTGAGAAATCCTACTGCAAAGGCTTTTAAGAACAATGGAGGCAAATACTCCGTTTGCAGCTTTTCACAAGCAGTGATATAACCTCTTCTCTGCTGCCCCTCCTCTGCCCCCTGGCCTCAGGAACTGCTACTGCATACACAGTCAGCCTCGTGGGTGTAGGTTTGGGGGATTTCACGTCTGCACCAGCACGAGGCAAACACAACGCCACAGATGATCCTGAACTCCGGGGCTCCTCTGAGGACTTACAGAAACTGTGAGAGTGGATGGGAATACCGCTGAGCACAGGCTGGTCTTAGCTAAATCTCAAAGGAAGGAGATCTCAGCCGACATCAGCATCTCCTAGAGCTTCTGTCACCCCATTTATAATGTGACCATAAAAGAAAAAGACATCAGGGAAATCGGGCATGGAGGTAGGATCCCAGGTATCAGCTGGTTTCGTGTGGAGAGCTGTGCAGGGCAGCCGGTGATGTAGACAGGGGAGTGCTGAGCAAGGGTCTTCTTGGTGATGGGGAGAAAACAGGTTATGTCCAGCCTCCCACCTTCAGCTATGCTATGCCAAGAGGCAGCGTGTCCAGCAGCTCTAAGGCTCTGCTGCAATAATTCGGCATTTAATTTCTAAGCATTAAGAAGTGACAACCAGGTATAATTTTGACAGGGAGTGGCAGTGTGGAGGGGGGTACTGCGCTTTGTACCAGCATGGGTGAGTTTCTGCCCCCTCTAAACAGGTCTGGGCTCAGGGATGAGCAAGGGTGAAGCCCTGGCTGTGCAGAAACAATATAAAAGTTGCATCTTTTTGGAAGAGTGGTGAAATTCCTGGAGTTGGGTTTTGTTTGTTTGTTGTTTTTTAGATGGAGTCTCGCTCTTACTGCCCAGGCTGGAGTGCAATGGTGCGATCTCAGCTCACTGCAGCCTCCACCTCCCGGGTTCAAGTGGTTCTTGAACTGCCTCGGCCTCCCGAGTAGCTGGGATTACAGGCACCTGCCACCATGCCCAGCTAATTTTTTCTTTTGTATTTTTAGTAGAGACGGGGTTTTACCATGTTGGCCAGGGTAGTCTCGAACTCCTGGCCTCAGGTGATCCGCCTACCTTGACCTCCCAAAGTGCTGGGATTACAGGCGTGAGCCACCATGCCCAGCCTCTGGAGTTGGTTTAATTCATAAATTTTAACTGCAGATTGAATTCACTGCAGATTTCTTTCACTTTTGCGGGTGAACTAAAGGTGTCAGTTAAAATACCATGAAAGGCAAAAGACACATTCAGAAGTTGTCTGTATTTAAGCATCATACTTGGTTTATACCATATAGATTCCCACCTGGTTTAGCTGCTCCTTGAAGTGTTTCTTTATCTACAGTAGTTAACTGCTCTCTTAAATCCTTGTCGAACAGAGAGGATTCTTTAAACCTCTTCTCCTCTGAAAGGTGATCTACAAAAGATAAAATGTGTTCATCTACAAACAACCATGGCCTGTGATTAGTCCAGCATTTATGATAAAAGTAGCTTATTCTAGACTCAAAGTGAGGAGTTAGGGAGGATTTGGAGGAAAAGTCTAAATAAAGCCTACAGAACCTCAGTGTTTTGGTGTTTTTTGTTTCTGTTTACTTTTTTAAAAATCTAACAAACTCCTGGGCAACCCACCCACAGCTGAGGCAGCATTTCTTACACTTAAGTGTGCATCTGAATCACAATGGGAGGTCTTATGAAAACACAAATTCCCAGGCCCCACCCCAGAGTTTCTGATTCCGTAGGTCTGGGGTAGGCCTGGGAATGTGCATGTCTCACAGATCCTGAAAGATGCTGCTTCTGTGGGTAGAGGACCATGCTTAGAGGACCCAAGTGAGAACCTATCTAGGCCCCAACCTACTTCTCCACTTGCATAAAATAGAGATAATAAGACCTACCTCACAGATCGTATAATGTTCATGAAAATAATTTTGAAACCACAAAGTACTATAAAAATTTTCTTGAGTTGCAAGGAAAAGATAGGAAAATTAACCACACTGAAATATTCAGGTATTGGTAGACGGATTGCACAATAGTTAACAGAAAGAAGACAGTCGAAAATGAGAAATATGGCGGGGCGCGATGGCTCAAGCCTGTAATCCCAGTACTTTGGGAGGCTGAGGCGGGCGGATCACGAAGTCAGGAGATCGAGACCATCCTGGCTAACATGGTGAAACCCTGTCTCTACTAAAATACAAAAAAATTAGCCGGGCGTGGTGGCGGGCGCCTGTAGTCCCAGCTACTCGGGAGGCTGAGGCAAGAGAATGGCATGAACCTGGGAGGCAGAGCTTGCTGTGAGCAGAGATCGCGCCACTGCATTCGAGCCTGGAGGATGGAGCAAGACTCCGTCTCAAAAAAAAAAGAAAGAAAAAGAAAAAAAAAAAAAGAACATGAGAAATATTTGCATCCTAGCTTTGCCCTTTGGTGCCTGACTCGTTGGCATATGGGACCTGTCAAAGGGTTTGAGTTTAGCTTGGAGAAAATTGGGAGGCCAGCATGGCCTGCCTGTCTTTGCCAGATGCAGGATGGCCTGGGAAGAGACTGAGAGATGTTTTGAGAAGCTCTGGGGAACAAACTAGAACCAAGGGGTAGGCGCTCCAGGGAAATCTGTTTGGACTGTTTAGCGGTTAGAAAGTGAGCTATCAAAGACGGAATGCGAAAGGATGAGAAGTAACGAATCTCACACCCTAGAAGACTTCAAAGTAGGCTGGAGTCCCCAGCCCCAGATGGGAGACCTCCAAGGGCTGGAAGGGGGGCAGGGCAGCTTTGGATGAGTTTGGTACATCTTCCTTGGCCTTGTTCACAGACAGATAGAGAATTGTTGCAATAAGAGTTTGCGGCCAGCCTGGGGAACACAGCAAGACCTCATATCCACTAAAAACTAAAAAAATAAAAAAATTAGCCGGGCATGGTGGCACACACCTGTAGTCCCAGCTACTAGAAAGGCTGAGGTAGGCAGATGGCTTGAACTCAGGAGATCAAGGCTGCAGAGAGCTATAATCACACCACTACACTCCAGCCCAGATAACAGAGCGGGACCCTGTCTCAAAAGAATAATAAAATTAAAACAAAGTAATAAAATAATAAGAGAAAATTATCACAATATGATTAAGACTATCATGTGGGTGTCTGACAACAGTCTCATGAAGTTCTAGTTATTCCTGAAAAAAAGAGAGAAATGTGTTCCTTCTTCAACTTGGCTTAGAAAAGAGAGAAAACTCCCACTTTAATAAGACTGATAATTAACTTGACTTTTGAAATGCAACATGTCAAATCGGAATCCGGAGATTAACAGCCGCAGACAGAAAGCCCTGGCGAGCATAGAGTTATCCACTAGGGAGCGTGCTCAGCTTGCTCTTCCACAGAGCTGTAGCAATGGTACACCAGACACGGGAACACATTTTCACTCTTTCTCTACCGGAGGCAAAAGACGACAGAATTAAGAGCCACTGCCTATTCTTATCATCAGTATGGATGAAGTTTTCATTTACCTAAGGTTCTGTGAAGAGTCTGAAGGCGTCTTTTACGTTTGATGTTTGATCAACTGTTGGATTATTTTTTTGTGGGAAAAAACAAGCACAATTATCAAATTTTTAACCAACACAGTTTCATTTCCAGACTTCTTTTCAACTTTACAACTATTAACTATGACAGGAGCAGCCACCCATTACAAGAGCAATTCTCCCGTCCTTCCATGCTGTAGGCTCAACCCAAGCTGCCAATCAAGCATGTGCTGGGCTTGGTGAAAACCTTCTTAAAGGAGTGCAGAACCAAGAAACTTTGACTTTGTGCTCAAGGAAAAGTTGAAGTCTTACATCTTCATAATTCTGTGTGTTTTGGAGACGCTAACATTGACGTGAGCCTTTGGTTACAGGTTAACAGAACGTTATTGCTAGGACTGATGCTACATTCTATTCAGTGGACATATGATCATCAATAGCTACAGCTGCTGTCCACAGACCTGGGCACACCTTTTACAAGACACTTCACTTCTCAGAATAGTCATTTCCCCACTCCTCCTCCTATCAAGATATTTTTGACCATTGATTTTTTTTTTTTTTTTTTTTCTGAGATGGAGTCTCACTCTGTCCCCCAGGCTAGAGTGCAGTGGCACCATCTTGGCTCACCGCAACCTCCGCCTCCCAGGTTCAAGCGATTTTCCTAACTCAGCCTCCCGAGTAGCTGCAATTACAGGGATACACCACCACGCCCAGCTAATATTTGTATTTTTAGTAGAGATGAGGTTTCACCATGTTGGTCAGGCTGATCTCGAACTCCTGACCTCCGTTGATCCACCTGCCTCGGCCTCTGAAAGTGCTGGGATTACAGGCGTGAGCCACTGCACCCAGCCTTTTTTCCTTTTTCTTTTCTTTTCTTTCTTTTTTTTGAATGGTCACTGCTGCCAAGGAGGAGGTGCAGACAGTGTGGTCTGGAATTTACTGTCCCTGCGGAGTAGCCTGAGAGCAGCTCCCACCCTCTGAAGATGGATCTGATCAGCCCTCTCAGCTGGCAGACATGAGCTTTGTCACTGCCTACGGGTTTTTCTCAGCCCTCTTCTTCCCTCACTCTTCCTACTTGGAAAAACCCTATTAAGGAGATCAGCCTCTTGTTCTCCCAGAACTCCGTGCAAATACAACGTAAGCACTTTTTAAAGACCTTCAGTGTTAGCATGTTTATATCTAATAGCTATTTATTGATTCGATTGACTCTCCTAAGAGCTGTGATGAGCTCTTGGAGGACAAGAATGCCTCATTGAGTTCTCTGGCTTCCGGCACAGTACCTCCCGCTGGGTAGGAGAGATCAGCAGTTAGGTCTTGAGTGAGAGAATGAATCTGGAAGAATCTTGACTGTAATCTCATGAGGGACTCTGAGCCAGAACCACCCTGCTAAACCTGTCTTGCTAGCCAAGACTGCCGGGCATGGTGGTGCGCGCCTGTAGTCCCAGTTACTCGGGAGGCTGAGACAGGAGAATCACTTGAACTTGGGAGGCAGAGGTTGCAATGAGCCGAGATTGTGCCACTGCACTCCAGCCTGGATGACACAGTGAGACTCCATCTCAAAAAAAAAGAAAAGAAAAGAAAAGAAATGTTGTCCTGTTTCCTCCTGAAGGAAAAATAAAGATTTGAAAGTAAAATTATGTGAAAGCAATTGACTGAAGAAACAGTTACAGAAATCAAAAGATCAAGCTAGATAGTAGGCTTTCTATTCCCCAAGCATATCATTTAATTTTACTTGAACAATGATTATTCAGGGGTGAAAGTAAATTATTCAGGGGCATTTTCTTATTCAAGGGTGAAGGTACATTATTCAGGGGCAGAAGTATCTTGGCACTGTAATATACATACCTGGGCAGACCACACCTAACATTTGCAAAACCAGCACCATAATTTTAATAGGTTAACAAATGGTACTAGGAAAACAGGATATCCACATGTGAAATAATCAAGTTAGATCCTTATCCAACACCATAAACAAAAATTAACTCACAGTGGACCAAAGACCTAAAAGTAATGCCTAAAACTATAAAAACTTTTAGAGGAAAACATAGGGCAGAAACTTCATGACATTGGATTTGGAAATTATTTCTTGGGTTTGATACCAAAGGCACAGGCCACCAAAGAAAAAACAGACAAATTGGACTTTATGCAAATTTTAAAATTTTGTGCATCAAAAGACAGTGTCAACAGAATAAAAAGGTACCGCACCCAGAATGGGAGAAAACATTTGCAAATTGTTTATGTGGTAAGGGAATGATACCCAGACTACAGAGAGAACTCCTGACACCCAACAAAACACAAAAATACAAACAACTGATTCAAAATAGGCAAAGAACTTGAATAGACATTTTCCAAAGAAGATATACAAATGGCAAATAGAACTTCAAAAGATGCTCAACATCACTAATCATTAGGGAATTGCAAATCAAAACTACAATGAAATACTGCCTCATATCCATTAGGATGGCTACTATCAAAAAAAACAGAAAACAGGCTGGTGTGGCCACTCACGCCTGTAATCCTAGCACTTTGGGAAGCCAAGGCAGGTGGAATACCTGAGGTTGGGAGTTCAAGACCAGCCTGGCCAACATGGTGGAATCCCATCTCTACTAAAAAATATAAAAAATTAGCCGGGTGCAGTGGCACGCACCTGTAGTTCCAGCTACTTGGGAGGCTTGGGAGGCTGAAGCAGGAGAATCGCTTGAAACTGGGAGGCTGCAGTGAACTGAGATCAATTGTGCCACTGCATTCTAGCCCGGGCTACAGAGTGAGACTTTTGTCTCAAAAAAACAAACAAAAAGAAAATAACACGTGTTGGCAAGGATGTAGAGAAACTGAAACCCTTGTGTGCTGTTGGTAGGAATATAAAATGGTACTGCCATGATGGGAAACAGTATGGCAGTTCCTCAGAAAATTAAAACCAAACTCACCATATCATCCAGCAATTTCACTTCTGAGTATGTACCCAAAATAACTGAAAGCAAGGTCTCAAAGAATTATTTGTACATCCATGTTCATAACAGGATTATTCACAAGGCTAAAATGTGGAAGCAACCCAAATGTCCATCAAGCGATAAGTGAGTAAACAAAACATGGTAGAGTCATACAATGGAATATTACTTAGCTTCAAAAAGAAATAACATTCTGAAATATGCCACAACATGGATGAACCTTGAGGACATTATGCAAAATGAAATGTCAGTAACAAAAAGACAAATACTGTATGACTGCACTTACGTGAGATAGTTAGAGTAGTCAAAATCAACAGAAAGTAGAACGGTGGTTGCCAGGGGATGCAGAGATGGGGGAATGGATGGTTATTATTTAATGCGTACAGAGTTTTGGTTTTATAAGATGAAAAGAGTTCTGGAGATGAATGCTGGTGATGGTTGTACAAAATTATGAATGTATTTAATACCACTGAACCATGCCCTTAAAAATGGTTAAGATGGGCCGGGTGCAGTGGCTCAAGCCTGTAATCCCAGCACTTTGGGAGGCCGAGGCGGGCAGATCACAAGGTCAGGAGATCAAGACCATCTTGGCTAACATGGTGAAACCCCATCTCTACTAAAATAAAAAAAATTAGCCGGGCGTGGTGGCAGGCGCCTCTAGTCCCAGCTACTCCGAGGCTGAGGCGGGAGAATGGCATAAACCCGGGAGGCGGAGCTTGCAGTGAGCTGAGAACCGGCCACTGCACTCCAG
>NW_016805255.1:366413-395519 GCF_001698545.2 Rhinopithecus bieti | reverse complement strand
TAATAATAATAATAATAATAATAATAATTAAAAGTTATAAATCATGGCTCAGTCTACATATCTATACAAGGACCTGCTGCTTTCTTGGTGGCTAAAGGAACCCCAAGGCTCCCTCCCAGTCCCCTGCCAGTCTGAGTGACAACACAGATGTGCTGAAGCAGAGGAAAATGCTGGGCCCAAGCCCAAGATTCCTGAGCAGTGACTGGACTCTCCAAGCCTCACCATGACCAAGTAGAATTTATTCTAGGAATGCAAGGTTGGTTTGACATTAGGAAATTCATTATCATATATATAATCTTAATAGACTTAAGGAAAAGAATCATATGATTAGTTCCAAAAATTCAACACCCACCTATTCCTGATTTTTCAAATACTCAAGCAAATATGTGATAACAAATGTTAGTAAGGATGTGAAGAAATGGGAACTCTTGCAAATACTGGTGGGAATGTAAAACAGTGCAGCTGCTATGGAAACAATATGGAGGTTCCTCAAAAAATTAAAGATAGATTTACCATATGACCCCACAATCCCACTTCTGGATACATATCCTAAAGAATTGAAAACAGGATTTTGAAGATATTTGCATACCCATATTCATTGCAGCATTATTTACAATAACCAAGACATGAGAGCAACCCAAGTGTCCAACAACAGATAAATGGATAAAGAAAATATGGTATATACATACAGTTGAATATTATTCAGCCTTAAAAAGAAAGGAAATTCTGTCATATGTTACAACATGGATTAACCTTGAGGACATTATACTATGTGAACTAAACCAATCACAAAAAGACAAATACTGTATGATTCAACTTACACGAGATATCTAAAGTAACTCAAATCATAGAAACAGAAAAAAATACCCAAAAGTATTTTTTGGACAGACACATTATCATTATCAGTATAAATATATGTGTGCATATATATTTACATGTATGTGTGTAGATGGAAGGATAGATATACAGATAATCTCTTATTCATATTAGTCCTATAACCAGACTCTTAATAAGGAAACTCAAGAGGCATTTTCTCTAACAGCAAGAACAAAGCAGGATGCCCACTGTATCTCCAGCAACCACTCAAGATTAACCTAGAGGTATAAGCAATGCAATTAAATATGTTAAATAAATCAGGTAGAGGCATAACAATAGGTAAAGATGTAAAACTGGCTGGGCATGGCGGCTCATACCTGTAATCCTAGCACTTTGAGAGGCCAAGGAAGGCAGATCACCTGAGGTCAGGAGTTGCAGACCAGCCTGGCCAACACGATGAAACCCTGTCTCTAATAAAAATTCAAAAATTAGCTTGGCATGGTGGCACGTGCTTGTAGTCCCAGCTACTCGGGAGGCTGAGGCAGGAGGATCGCTTGAACCCAGGAGGCGGAGGTTGCAGTCAGCTGAGATCATGCCACTGCACTCCAGCCTGGGCAACAGAGTGAGACTCCATCTCAAAAAAAAAAAAAAAAAAGAAGTAAAACTATGTAACAGTATATGTTGAATTGAATAAGGCAATAGGACATAAAATTCATATACAAAAAGCAAGCCTTCTTATTCCCAAACATTAAGTAGGTAGAAGGTATAATAATAGAGAAACCCCTCTCTTACAATAGCAACATAGAAAATTAAGTGACTTAGGAATAAACTTAAGAAGATATATGTAAAAATCTACGTAAGGAAAACTTTAACACACACTGAAAATAAACTTGAAGAACTGGAAAGGCATTCTCATTTCTAGCATAGGATGACCTAACATCTGTTTTCCCAAAGTGAATAGTGTAGTATAAATTTGATGCAATGCCAATCAGAATACCAAAAGCCTTTGGATGAAGTTAGACAAGTTGATGCTAAAGTTCACATGGAAAACAAACATGCAAAAATAGCCAGGAAGACAATGAAAAAACAAAAACTGCAAAAGGGGAACTAGTCCGACAAGACATGAAAACATACTCTTTTCAGGCGCGGTGGCTCACGCCTGTAATCCCAGCACGGAGTTTCGCTTTTGTTGCCCAGGCTGGAGTGCAGTGCTGCGATCTCAGCTCCCCGCAACCTCGGCCTCCCGGGTTCAAGCGATTCTCCTGCCTCAGCCTCCCGAGTAGCTGGTCTCGAACTCCTAACTTCAGGGGAGCCACATCGCCCGGCCAGGAATAAGGATTTTTTAATCAGCTCTTCCCATTCCCTAGCCCCTACCTCTGGCTGATGCACGGTGTGGCCCGGGAACCCCTGGCCAGGTTCATAATCCTGCACCCAGGAAAGACCACGTATTTCCCAGCTCGGACAGTGACCTATTTGGCCTGTTTTTTTTTTCTTTTAAATCTTTTAAGTCTTTCTAGGGGAGAAATGCTTCATGGATTCTAGCTGCTCATCCTGTCTTCGGAGCCGGTCTCCCTCCAGTATGATCAGATCGCTCAGATGAGCCTCTGCTCCTGGCTGGAGGCAGCGCTTTCCCACACTCCTGAGGAGGAGGGGAGGATTCCTCTGGGGCAGCACCTCAGGAATGTGCTCAGCCCCTGCCCAGCCCCATCACCCCAGGGGGGAAAGGACCTGCCCAGGTCAGTTTGGGAGGAGGCACCAGCTGTCTGTGGCCTGCTCTCTCTCCCTCCTGGCTAGCATCTGTCTGCCTGCAGAGAATAAACATTCTGATCTGCTCCTCCATGCTGTACATATCACAGAAGTAGACTCGCATGGGGGGGATTTGGGGAAACCATGGGTATCCAAAACCTTACCAGTGATTGGGGAACTCTTCCTAATTCAGGGTGAAGCACCCATGTTGTGCAGCCAAGTACAGGTGTTTCTCTACAAGAGAGTCTGAGCACCATCTGCCGGACCCTCAGCTCTGAACTCAGGTCAGGTAAGAGGAAAAAGAGGGGCCGGCCCAGTGGCTCACGCCTGTAATCCCAGCACCTTGGGAGGCCAAGGCGGGCAGGTCACGAGGTCAGGAGATCCACACCATCCTGGCTAACACGGTGAAAACCTGTCTCTACTAAAAAATACAAAAAACTAGCCAGGCGTGGTGGCGGGCGCCCATAGTCACAGCTACTTGGAAGGCTGAGGCAGGAGAATGGCATGAACCTGGGAGGCAGAGCTTGCAGTGAGCTGAGATTGTGCCACCGCACTTCAGCCTGGGTGACAGAGCCAGACTCCATCGAAAAAAAAAGGTTGGGGAAGAACAACGATGACTTATCAACCCTCAATTCCAATTTTACGCATTTGCATTTACCTTTATCGGGAATTCTGTCCACACTGCCAAGGAAATATTCTGGTTCAGGAGAATTCCAAGCAACACTGGTTGCTTTGATAAGACACGTGAAAAAAAAAAGAAGAAAAAGGTCTTCATCAGTACATATTTGCAAGCACTGTGGGCCCATATTTTGTATTCCCCCTTTTTTTTGAGGCGGAGTCTGGCTCTGTCGCCCAGGCTGGAGTGCAGTGGCCGGATCTCAGCTCACTGCAAGCTCCGCTTCCCGGGTTTACGCCATTCTCCTGCCTCAGCCTCCCAAGTAGCTGGGACTACAGGTGCCCGCCACTGCACCTGGCTAGTTTTTTGTATTTTTTAGTAGAGACGGGGTTTCACCATATTAGCCAGTATGGTTTTTTTTTTTTTTTTTTTTTTGTCCTTTGAGACAGAGTCTCGCTGTCACCCAGGCTGGAGTGCAGTGGCACGACTCCGCCTCCTGGGTCCAAGTGATTCTCATGTCTCAGCCTCCCAAGTAGCTGGGTCTACAGGCATGCGCCACCATGCCCAGTTAATTTTTTGTATTTTTAGTGGAGACAGGGTTTCGCCATGTTGGTCAGGCTGGTCTCGAACTCCTGACCTCAAGTGATCCGCACACCTCGGCCTCCCAAAATGCTGGGATTACAGGCGTGAGCCACCACGCCTGGCCTTGTTTTCCATTTCTAAGTTGAAATGCTAATATAGAACTCAAGTTGTATGATGAGCAAATGTGTGTTTGAAAGTGAATGCCTTGATGTAGAGAGCGGGGCCGCCTCACTGCCGACTGCAGAGGTGCCCAGGCAGTTGTCCTGGACTACCCTCAGGGAGACTACCCTCAGGAATTGGGGTGCAAACATCTGTCTGCAGAACACCAACACAGTGCCCATTCCCCCTCCCTGCCTGGGGCACTTGCACCCACAGCTGGCAGATTTCCAGTACACTATTCTATCCTTATTATTGTGAGCAGATACCTATCTTCATTCCCAACGTGCTAAATGTTTCCCCTAATATGAAGCTGCTTTTTGGGAAAGAGTGTGTTCTTCACATGTGTCATTTCTCTGGGTGTGCCTAAGGTAAGTCCTTTTTTGGTCTTGTTTTATCATCCACTGAATGCGGTATTAATGACTGCACTAACCCTCTCAAACCACATTGTGCACTTAGGATTCATGTGTTGGGTTGAAAGTTATGATGCTGCTAGGGGCTCCTGTTGTCGGGAACGGGGAACCCCGCTTGCAGATCAGGTTTCTGTCCTCTGAATGCCTGCAGGGTGGCAGAACCTGCCTAACACTGCACATCAAGGATCACCCCAAAATACAGGGATATTCACGCTTCAGAGCACAGACTCCACAGCGGGGGGAAAGTGATAGAGAGGATTTCAGACAATTGTTTCCTTCCTATCTCTATTTGGCTTTGCCCCACCAGCAGTTGGTTTAGAGACTGCTAGGGTGATAATAGCACGTTGAAGACAACACATAGGCCTACAGAAATGCGTGCACTTACTGTGTTCATGGCATACACTTGCCTTTTCTCATGTCTGTCTTTGTAATGGATCTGAATGCTGTTGTTTCGCTAAACGACGGGTCATACGGAATCTTGGGAAACACCTGCAGTAGAATTTCATCTCCAGTGAAGCAAACAAAGGCACGTTAATGGCAGCCATGCAGGATTGGTATCTTTTGCTCTGTAAGTACCTAAAGCAGTCTATGAATATAGTGACTACATGACGCAAACTCCACGGATATAGGACGTTATTCCCTAAAATGCCTTGTTTTGGGAAGGAAAACTCCAATTACCAAAATCATTTCCGGAAAATTGTGATTGTCTGAGACATCCTGGCTAGCCAACACTGCCCGCTATAGATATATGGCCCCAGATCTCCCGATACTTAGTGCCCTAATAATTCTTCTTGTTTCTGTTGTCACTCTGATGCACCTTTGAGGCTGTTCGTAAGATGACTCTTAAAAATAGGGTAAAGTTTGTGGGGGCACAGATGAATCAGAACAGATTCTATGAGCTCGGAAAGCTCTTTGTTTATAAAAGTGTTGCTAATTCATGAGGGTTACATTTTTGAAATATATTAAGTTCTCCTTCCCTTTTAAGTTCTCAGGCTTCTGGCTTCCCTGGGAAGCAGAATTTTTACCTTCCCCTCTAGGCTGTCCTTGCTGAGTCACAGAAAACAGTCCTCACAAACCCCACTCATCCTGTATTTATTCTCGGTGCATTTCTGGGGCTGCTGGTTCTCAGTGGTTTTTACTCGCTCGACGTAACAGGAGCTCACCACAGAGACACCAGAAAATGAACCATCAGGGTATCCAGGACAATAAGAAGCTAGCTGCTCCCACCACCCCTCCTTGAGGACCACGAGGACCTACGAGTCCCTGGAAATGCTGCCCAGAGCGAACTGCAGAGTTGAGCTGTGGCCTCCGATGCCAAGGCCCACCTGGCGGGAGCTGGGCCGGTCAGGGGGCTCTTGAGGGGCAACAGGAGCTTCCCAAACCCCTAACTCTTCTCCCATCTTCAGATGCGATCACCCGCCTCCTACACATACGGGGCCGCATTCAGAGACACCGGGGTCACCTGCGAGGCCGAGAACAAGGCTTCTGCCTCCTAGACAGCAGGTGCTGGCACAGTGACCGGGGGATGGCAAGTTGGCTAGGCCTGGGCATCTGGCTCATTCATTCCCCTCCCTGCTCGCCTGTCCAGGGCATGGTCTATGCAGAGCCTGCCCGAGGCCTCTGTGGGAGCGGCTCCCATGGGGAGGAGCCAAGCCGAGGCGCTCCCTGATACGCCACCCCCCCTGACACGGACAGCTGCCGGAACGGAGACCCCTCGGGTGTCAAGAGATCTGCTCCCTTGCAAGCAGGAATGAACAGGCATCGCTCTGTGATCCGAATGCCTCCTAACCCAGGGGGAAGCATCAGTGCCACTCTCCCGGTTGCTCCTTCTCACACCTAAGGCGACCCTCAACCTTCGCTCCTGACGCACAGCCCAGGCTCCCTCAGGAGAGACTTCACTGGCATTTGCACAGCTTCCTTCAGCAGACAGCTATGGTTCAGAACCCTTTTCTCCGTCTCAGCTCTTTGCTAAAGAGGACTTCCCTGGGCCTTGGCTTTAGCTTTGTTGTGGTGGTGGTGGTGGTAAAATACACTTAACATAAAATTTCCATTTCTACTATTTATTTAGAGACAAAGTCTCGCTGTGTCACCCAAGCTGAACTGCTGTGGTATAATCTTGGCTCACTGAAGCCTTGAACTCTTGGCCTCAAGCGATCCTCCCGCCTCAGCCTCCCGAGTAGCTGAGACTATAGGCATGCGTCACCACACTCGGCTAATTTTTTAAGTTTTTGTAGGAACAGGGTCTCATTATGTTGCCTAGGCTGGTCTGGAACTCCTGGCCTCGAGTGATCCTCCCACCTCAGCCTTGCAAAGTGTTGAAATTACAAGCATGAGCCACAATGCCTGGCCCATTTTCACTCTATTTAAGTATACAATTTAAGGGCATTCAAAACATTCACAGTTTTGTGCAAACATCACCACTATTTATTTCCAGAACTCCAGGCTGGAGTGCAGTAGTGCAATCTCAGCTCACTGCAACCTCTGCCTGCTAGGCTCAAATGTCCTCCCACCTCAGTCTCCCAACTAGCTGGAACTACAGGCTCATGCCACCACACCCAGCTAATTTTTTTTTAATTCTTAGTAGAGACGGGTTTTCACCATGTTGGCCAGGCTGGTCTTGAACTTCTAACCTCAAGCAATCCACTTGCCTTGGCCTCCCAAAGTGCTGAGATTGAGGCACTTGGCCTCCAGAACTTTTTTTTTTTTTTTTTTTGAGACGGAGTATCGCTCAGTCGCCCAGGCTGGGGTGCAATGGCGTGATCTCCACTCAGTGCAAGCTCCACCTCCCGGGTTCATGCCATTCTCCTGCCTCAGCCTCCCGAGTAGCTGGGACTACAGGCGCCCGCCACTGTGCCCGGCTAATTTTGTATTTTAGTAGAGACGGGGTTTCACCGTGTTAGCTAGGATGGTCTCGATCTCCTGACCTCGTGATCCGCCCATCTCGGCCTCCCAAAGTGCTGGGATTACAGCCGTGAGCTACCGTGCCTGGCCCAGAACTTTTAAATCAACTGAAACGGGCAGGCACGGTGGCTCACGCCTGTAATCCCAGCACTTTGGGAGGCTGAGGCAGGCGGAGCATAAGGTCAGGAGTTCAAGACCAGCCTGACCAACATGGTGAAACCCCATCTCTACTAAAAATACAAAAAATTAGCCAGGCATGGTAGCACATGCCTGTAATCCCAGCTACTGAGGAGGCTAAGGCAAGAGAATCGCTTGAACCAGGGAGGCAGAGGTTGCAGTGAGCCGATATTGCACCATTGCATTCCAGACTGGGTAATAGGGCAAGACTCCATCTCAAAAAAGAAAAAAAGAAAAAAATAAACTGAAACAGAAACTCTATACCCATTGCTATGGTTTAAATGTGTCCTCAAATTTCATGTGCTGGAAGTTTGATTCCCAATGTGATCATCATGTTAGGAGGTAGGGCCTAGTGGAGGTGTTTGGGTCATGGAAATTGTGCCCTCATTAAGAGATTAATATGGTTATCACAGGAATGGGTTAGTTATCACAAGAGTGCATACCATGTAAAAGGACAAGTTCGGCCCTCCCTTGCTCTGTCTTTCACCCTCTATGGCATTTCTGCTTTCTGCCATGGGATGATGATACAGCAAAAAGGTTCTTGCCAGATGCTGGCCCCTCAGTCTTGGACTTCCCAGCCTTCAGAATTGTGAGCCAATAAATTTCAATTTATTACAAATTACCCAGCCTGTGGTATTCCGTTATAACAGCAAAAAATGGACATGTAGCAGCTACACCATCTTACCTTCCCACAAGCAATGTATGAGGGTTTCAATTTCCTTCATCCTCACCAACATTTGTTATTTTTCTTTAAAAAAAAAATAGCCATTCTGACTGGGCATGGTGGCTCACACCTGTAATCCCAGCACTTTGGGAGGCCAAGGTGGGCAGATCACCTGAGGTCAGGAGTTCGTGACCAGCCTGGCCCACATGGCAAAACCCCATCTCTACTAAAAATGCAAAAATTAGCCAGGTTTGGTGGCAGGCACTATAATCCCAGCTACTAGGGAGGCTGAGGCAGGAGAATTGCTTGAACTTGGGAGGTGGAGGTTGCAGTAATCTGAGATCGCACCACTGTACTCCAGCCTGGGTGACAGAGCAAGACTTTGTCTCAAAAAAAGAAAAAAAAGGTTGGACATGGTGGCTCACACCTGTAATCCCAGCACTTTGGGAGGCTGAGGCGGGTGGATCACGAGGTCAGGAGATCAAGACCACCCAGCTAACACACAGACGGGGTTTCACAGTGAAACCCCGTCTCTACTATAAATACAAAAAATTAGCCAGGCGAGGTGGCAGGCGCCTGTAGTCCCAGCTACTCGGGAGGCTGAGGCAGGAGGATGGCGTGAACCCGGGAGGTGGAGCTTGCAGTGAGCCAAGATCCTGCCACTGCACTCCAGCCTGGGCGACAGAGCGAGTCTCCGTCTCAAAAAAAAAAAAAAACCAGCCATTCTAAGAAGTGTGAATAGTGGTATTTTGCATTTCCCTAATGACTAATGATGTTGAGCATCTTTTTATGTGTTTATTGGCCATTTGTGTATCTTCTTTGGAAAATGGCTATTCAAGTTATTTGCCCATTTTTGGAGCGGGTTGTTTGTTTTGTTGTTGTTAAGTTACAGGAGTTTGCTGTGTCTTCTGGATATTGATCCCTCATCAGATACGTGATTTGCAAACGTTTTCTCTCATTCTGTGGGAGAAATGCCTTTGATATACAACAGTTTCTAATTTTGATGATGTCCAATTTAGCTATTTTTTCTCTTTTTGCCTGCTTTTGGTGTCAAAACACCACATGCCTAATTCAAAGTCATGAAGATTTTCACCTATGTTTACTTCTAAGAGACTAGTAGTTTTTGCTCATAAATTTAGGTCACTGACCCACTTTGAATTTTTGTATATGGTATAAGGTAATGAGCTAGCTTCATTCTTTTGCCTGTGACCCTCCAGTTTTCCCAGGACCATTTGTTGAAGAGACTGTTATTTCCACTCTGTTGGCTTTGATACCCTTGTTGAAAATCAATTGACTGGCCGGGCACAATGGCTCACGCCTGTAATCCCAGCACTTTGGGAGGCCAAGGCGGGCAAATCATGAGGTCAGGAGATCGAGACCATCTTGGCTAACACAGTGAAACCCCATCTCTACTAAAATTACAAAAAATTAGCCAGCCATGGTGGCAGGCGCCTGTAGTCCCAGCTACTCAGGAGGCTAAGGCAGGAGAATGGCGTGAACCCAGGAGGCAGAGCTTGCGGTGAGCTGAGATCGCATCACTGTAATCCAGCCTGAGTGACAGAGCGAGACTCTGTCTCAAAAAAAAAAAAAAAATTAGCTGGGCATGGTGGCGGGTACCTGTAATCCCAGCTACTCAGGAGGCTGAGGCAAGATAATTGCTTGAACTGGGATCCAGGAGACCGAGGTTGCAGTGAGCCAAGATCGTGCACGGCACTCCAGCCTGGGCGACAGAGTGAGACTCCATCTCAAAAAAAAAAAAAAAAAAAAAAAATCAGCTGACCATAGACATATGCATTTCTTTCTGAACTTTCTATTCTATTCTATTGGTTTATATGATTGGCCTTATACTAGTATCACACTGTTTGGATAACTGGGCTTTGTAGCAAGTTTTCAAATGAGAAAGTGAAATTCCTCCAACTTTTTTCTTCTTTTTCAGGACTATTTTTGCTGTTTGGAGCATTTGAAATTCCATATGAATCTTCTGGTGGATTTTTCTCTTGCTGGGAAAAAAGCCCTTGAGATTTTGATAGTGATTATATTGAATGTGCAGATTACTCTGGGCAACTTTGACTTTTTTTTTTTTTTTTTTTTTAATAGATACCAGGTCTTACTGTGCTGCCCAGGCTGGATCTCAAACACCTGGGCTCAAGTGATCCTCTCACCTCAGCCTCCCAAGTGCTAAAATTACAGGTGTGAGCCACCATGCCAGGTCAATTGTGACATCTTAACAATATTAAGTTTTTCAGTCCATGAACATGAGATTCTTTGTCTCTCTATTTTCTTTCATCAATTCTTTGTAGTTTTCAGTATCGGTATAAGTCTTTCACTTTCTTGGCTAAATTTATCTCTAAATATTTTGTTTTTCATATAATTGTAAATGGAATTAATTGTTCTCCTATCTTGTTTGGATTATTAGTGTATATATTGTTAGTGTATAAAAACACAACTGCACAACTGATTTTTGTGTGTTCAATTTGTACCCCACAATTTTGCTAAATTCATTTACCGGTTCTAACGTGTGTGTGTGTGTGTGTGTGTGTGTGTGTGTGTGTGTGGAGTCTATATGGTTTACAACATATAAGATCAAGTCATCTGCAACCAGAGTCTTCTTCCTTTCCAATTTGGATGCCTCATTTCTTTTTCTTGCCTAATGACTCTGGCTGTGACTTCCAGTACTGTATTGAATAGAACTGGTGAGAGCAGGCATCCTTGCCTTGTTCCTGATCTTTGAGGAAAGTTTTCAGTCTTTCACCATTGAGCATGATATCATCTGTGGGTTTTTCAAACAGGCCTTTATTATGTTGTGGTAGTTTCCTTCTGTTTCTAGTTTGTTGAGTTTTTGTTTTTTGTTTTTTTTTTTATCATGAAAGGGTGTTGAAATTTGTCAAATACTGTATCTGCATCAATTGAAATGATAGTTTTTCTCCTTCATTATATTAATGTGGTATATTACAGTGATTGATTTTTATTACATTCAACCATCCTTCTGTTCCAGAAATAAATCCTTCTTGGTCTGGTGAATAGTCCTTTTAATAGGCTATTGGATTTGGTTAGCTAATGTTCTGTTGAGGATTTTTCTGTTTACAAGAGACATTTGTTTTTAGTCTTCTTGTAGTGACTTTGTCTGCCTTTGGTATCAGGGTCATACCGGCCTCTTAGAGAAAGCTAGGAAGTGTTTCTTCCTCTTCAGCCTCTTGGAAGAGTTTGAGGACTGGTGTTAGCTCTATTTATAGCTTTGGCAGATTTTGCCAGAGAACACATCTAATTCTAGACTTTCTTCGTTGGAAAGTTTTGATTACTGATTCATTCTCCTTACTTGTTATGTGTCTATTCAGATTTTCTTATTTCTTCTGGAGTCAATTTTGGTGGTTTATGTGCTTCCAGGAATTTCAAAATTTCATCTAGGTCTTCCAAATTGTAAGCATACAAATGTTCATATTCTTCTCTCATGAAATCCTATTTCCAGAAAATCAGTAGTAATATTCCCACTCTAATTTCTGAATTAATAATGGGTCCTCTTCTTTCTTTGCCAATCTAGCTAGAAGTCTGTCAATTTTGTTGGTGTTTTTAAGTAACTACTTTTGGGTTTCATCAGTTCTCTTCTATTTTCTGTTATTTCACTTCTTTCCTTTGTATACTTTACTATTTCCTTCTTTCTTCTGGCTTTCAACTTAATATGCTGTTCGTTTTCTAGTTCCTTTAGGTGTACAATTAGGTTATTTATTTAAGACCCCCCCCCCTTTTTTTTTTTTTTGAGACGGAGTCTTTCATGTTGCCCAGGCTGGAGTGCAATGGCGTGATCTTGGCTCATGGCAACCTCTGCCTCCCAGGTTCAAGCAATTCTCCTGTCTCAGGCTCCCAAGTAGCTGGGATTACAGACACCTGCCACCACACCGGCTAATTTTTGTATTTTTAGTAGAGACGGGGTTTCATCATGTTGGCCAGGCTGGTCTCAAACTCTGGCCCTCAGGTGATCCCCCCACCTCAGCCTCCCAAAGGGTGGGGATTACAGGCATGAGCCACCCTGCCTGGCTTTGACTCTTTTACTCTTTTATTCCATCTTTTTTTAGTTATTATTTACTGGTTACCTTGGAAACACCTAAACTAGTTAAGTTAAAATTTGTTTAAACTTAAACACCTAGTTATCTTAAATTTATAACAACCTAGTTTGAATAGTATCAACTGAGTTTCAATAGTATACACTCTTCACATATATATCTCTATTCCCTTCCCTTTATATTGTTGTTATTAGAGTCTATCCTTATACATTGTATGACTATTAACAGATGTGTAATTATTATTTCATGCATTTGCCTTTTAAATAATATTTTTAAAAGGCAGAAGTTATAGATGAAACCTAAAGTACAATAAGACTTTTAGAACTGGTAGTTACCTTTGCCAGTATTTTTTTTCCTTATGTCTTCAAGTGACTGTCAAATGTCCCTTCATTGCAGCCTGAAGGGCTCTCTTTGCCATTTCTCATAAGGCGGGTCTCTCAGCTTTTGTTTATCTGAAAATGTTCTATTTCTCTTTTATTCTGGAAAGATAATTTTGTCAGATAATTCTTTTTTTTTTTTTTTTTTTTTTGAGGACGAGTCTCGCTGTGTGGCCCAGGCTGAGTGCAGTGGCGCGATCCCGGCTCACTGCAAGCTCCGGCTCCGGGTTTCCCGCCATTCTCCTGCCTCAGCCTCCCAAGCAGCTGGGACTACATGCGCTCGCCGCCACGACCGGCTAATTTTTTGCCATTTTTAGTAGAGGACGGGTTCACCGTGTTAGCCAGAATGCGTCTCGATCTCCTGACCTTGTGATCCTGCCCGTCTGGCCTCCAAAGTCTGGGATTACAGGCGTGAGCCACCGCGCCCGGCCGATAATTCTTGCTTGACAGATATTTTCTTTTTTTTTTTCAAGAAAGGATTTCACTCCCATCACCCAGGCTGGAATGCAGTGGCGCAATCTCAGCTCACTGCAGCCTGGACTTCCCAGGCTCAGGTGATCCTCCCGCCTCAGTTTGCTGAATAGCTGGGACTACAGGTGTTGCACCATCACACACGACTAATTTTTTTTTTTTTTTTTTGTATTTTTAGTAGGGACAGGGTTTTGCCATATTACCCAGGCTGGTCTTGAATTCCTGGGCTCATGTGATCTGCCCACATAGGCCTCCCAAAGTGCTGGGATTACAGGCATGAGCCACCATGCCCTGCTGATTACATTATTTTTCTTTCAGAATTTTGAATGTGCCATCCTGCCTTCTACCCTCTGTGGTTGTTGAGGAGAAATGAGTGGTGAATTTTACTGAGGGTTCCTTTTATGCTATGAGTCACTTATCTGTTACTGCTTTCCCGATTCCCTTTGTGTATGGATTTTGACAATCTGATGATAACGTGTTTCACTGTGAATCTCTGCGTATTCTGCTTGGAGTTCATTGAGCAACTTGAATGTGCATATTCATGTCTTTCAACATATTCAAGAAGTTTGGGGCCATTCTTTATTCAAACATTCTCTTCGGGTCTTTCTCTCTGTCTTCTCCTTCTGAGACTCCCATAATGTATATTTTAGTATGCCTGATGATGCTCCACAAGTCCCACGTGTTCTATTCATTTCCTCTTTTTTTTGTTTCTTTCTGCTTCTCAGGCTGGATACTTTCAATGTCTTATCTTCAAGTGTTCTGATCCTTTCTTTTTTTTTTTTTTTTTTTGAGATGGAGTCTCACTGTGTCGCCCAGGCTGGAGTGTGGTGGCGCCATCTTGGCTCACTGCAAGCTCCGCCTCCCAAGTTCACGCCATTCTCCTGCCTCAGCCTCCCGAGTAGCTGGGACTACAGGCGCCCGCCACCACACCTGGCTAATTTTTTGTATTTTTAGTAGAGACAGGATTTCACCATGTTAGCCAGGATGCTCTCGATCTCCTGACCTCGTGATCCACCTGCCTTGGCCTCCTAAAGTTCTGGGATTAACAGGCATGAGCCAAGTATTCATTTATTATACTTTTCAGCTCCAGAATTTTCTTTGGCTCTTTTCAATAATTTCTCTTTACTGATATTATTTATATATTGTTTTCCTGATTTCCTTAAGTTATTTGTTAATGGTCTCCTTTAGTTCAGTGAACATTTGAAGACAGTTGATGTAACATCTTGTGTAGTAATTTTAATTCCCAGGTTTCCTCAGAAACAAGTTCTGCCAAATTCCTTTTTCCTGTGAATGAGCCATCCTGTCCTGTTTCTTTGTATGTTTTATAATTTTATGTCGAGAGATGGACATTCTGTGTATTACAATTTGATAACTCTGGAAATCTAATTCTCTCTTTCAGTGATTGTTGATTTTTGCTTATTGAAGGCTGAAGCAATTTTTTTGTAACTTTTCCAAACTAGTTTTGCAAAGTGTGTACTTCTTGTTGTGTGAGAGTGCTGAATTTTGTTTTCTTTTCTTTTTTTTTTTTTTGAGACAGAGTCTCGCTCTGTCGCCCAGGCTGGGGTGCAGTGGCCGGATCTCAGCTCACTGCAAGCTCCGCCTCCCAGGTTTACACCATTCTCCTGCCTCAGCCTCCCGAGTAGCTGGGACTACAGGTGCCCGCCATCTCGCCTGGCCAATTTTTTTGTATTTTTTTAGTAGAGACAGGGTTTCACCGGGTTACCCAGGATGGTCTCGATCTCCTGACCTCGTGATCCACCCGTCTCGGCCTCCCAAAGTGCTGGGATTACAGGCTTGAGCCACCACGCCCAGCCATTTTGTTTTCTTATATCTGAAGTTAGTCAATGACCTGACAAAAGTTTCCTTAAGTGTCTATCTCCAAAAAGAGAAAAAAACAAAAAACATTATTTCCTTAAATCTCCTCAACAGGGTTGCTTGGAAGCCTCTTCAGCCCACAGAGTTTTTTATGGGCCAGTTAAATTTAAATGCCAGTTAAATTTAACAATGCCAGTTAAAACAATAGTCAGTCTTAGCGTTAGCCCCTTGGTGTTCTAAAACAGCAATCAGCCATCAAATACACAACCTGAGTTTTAGAAGACAGGTCTCTATTGCCCACCCTGGCACCAGCAATCCTCGCTAGGAATGTGGACTGCTATCCACACTGCTGCCTGTCACAGGGCTGGGAAGGGAGGATGGTAGCCACTACCCGAAATGCTTAAATTCGGCAGCCTCTTCATCAAGCTCACTCTTGGACACTGAAAGTGTTCTACTAGACACCAATATTCCATGGCTACTTAACGTAGTTCTTGCCAGCTAAATTGTTGTTTTGGTAAAGGGACGGATTCCTGGAGCTCCCCACCCCACCACCTTCCATCTGGGCCTTAGTTTTTCTTAAATAGTAAATGAGAAGCTTGGAGTAGATGAATGAGTCACAGCCTAGAATCACCTGAAGGGCTTTAAAACCTAGTGATGCAAAGGTCTCACTCCACCTCACATAAATGATCACTGAACATGAAATAAGATGTCTGTCTCGCTCTCTTTTTTAATAGACAGTATAGCTCTGTTGCCCAGGCTGGAGTACAGTGGCACAATCATAGCTTATGGCAGCCTCAAACTCCTGGGCTCAAAAGATCCTCCCACTAAGGGAGGAGACCACCCCTCATATTGTCTTATGCCCAATTTCTGCCTCCAAAGAAAGAAAAGTAAAACTAAAAGGCAGAAATGAAATCCACAGGCAGACAAGCCCGGCACCGCACCCTGGGCCTGGTAGTTAAAGATCAACCCCTGACCTAATCGGTTATGTTATCTATAGATTACAGACATTGTAGAGAAATGCACTGTGAAAATCCCTATCCTGTTTTGCTCCAATCTAATTACCGGTGCATGCAGACCCCAGTCACGGACCCCCTGCTTGCTCAATTGATCACGACCCTCTCAGGTGCACCCCAAGAGTTGTGACCCCTTTAAAGGGACAGGAATTGCTCACTCGGAGAGCTCGGCTCTTGAGACAGGGGTCTTGCCGACGCCCCTGGCCGAATAAACCCCTTCCTTCTTTAACTTGGTGTCTGAGGAGTTTTGTCTGTGGTTTGTCCTGCTACACCACCTCAGCCTCCCGAGTAGCTAGGACCACAGGCACATGCCACCACACTTGGCTAATTTGTCATGTGTCGGGGGGAGTTGTTTTAGTGGTTTTTGGTATGTTGCTCAGGCTGGTCCTGAACTTCTGCCCTCCAGCAATCCTCTCGCCTTGGCCTCCCAAAGCCCTGGGATCATAGGTATGAGGCACCACGCCCGGCCAAGGGGTGTCTCTTTTTCTCCTTTTTCTTTTTTTTCTTTTTTCTGAGATTGAGTCTTGCTCTGTCGCCCAGGCTGGAGTGCAGCGGCATGATCTCAGCTCACTGCAAGTTCCACCTCCCGGGTTCAAGCAATTACCCTGCCTCAGCCTCCCGAGTAGCTGGGATAACAGGCGCCCGCCACCACGCCCGGCTGATTTTTGTATTTTTAGTAGAGACGAGGTTTCACCATGTTGGCCAGGCTGGTCTCGAACTCCTGACCTCAGCTCATCCACCCACCTCAGCCTCCCAAAGTGCTGGGATTACAGGCCTGAGTCACCGTGCCCGGCCTGGGGTGTCTCTTTTAAACAGTCTCCCCAGGGTATTCTCACACTACTAGATGGTAGCCTTGCTCCTGCTCCAGAGATCACTCTTTGAGGAGCAGGATCCTTTCCAGGTGTTTATTTTCCACATTTGGCTTAATTTATTGAGGTTTTGACTCATGGAGAAATAGATTCTAGCCTCAAGGCAAAGCGGCTGCTTTCCCCTCAAAGCAGCACGAACAGGCTACTTGAGTGACAACCCGGGACAAGCATGTAAGCAGGTAACTCTTCAAACACAGGCTAAAGGCTTCATGGCAGGAGGCTACTTACCAAATATTTTAGCCAAATGTTCCTCTCGTTCCTTTGAACCTGATGCAAATACAGCATCGTTCAAGCTCTTTTGTTGGGAATAGCCTATGGGAAAATAAACCATGGCTGTGATTAAGTCTTTCACTGGATCTGCAGGTATTCCCTCTAAATTGATACTCTTCTGCAAGGCATTTCGAGGGCAGCATCATGCACTTGGCCTGAACGCACCTGTTCTGAGTGTCACAGAGCAATCATGAAGTGTCTGCAAGCATCTGAAGTTTCAACACAACACCAGGGGCTAAGCTCATTTTCACATGGTCTCTTGACAGACAATATGCATAAGTATTGAGAGATTTGTGCACAGGCAGGATTAACTCTACGGGAAAACTGGTAGAAAGGTCTACAGGGTGTATGCCAAATGATTTCAAGCACAATCACATCGATCCAATAAAGGACAAGTGGACAGTTCTCTGTTAATAAGACACTGATGAATCATTAAGAAAAAATACACTTAATCAGGCAAGCACTTTGCTAAAAATGTGTTCCTAGTGGCGGGCGCGGTGGCTCACGCCTGTAATCCCAGCACTTTGGGAGGCCGAGGCGGGTGGACCACGAGGTCAGGAGATCGAGACCACCCTGGCTAACACGGTGAAACCCCGTCTCTACTAAAAATACAAAAAACTAGCCAGGCGTGGTGGTGGGCACCTGTAGTCCCAGCTACTCGGAGGCTGAGGCAGGAGAATGGCGAAAACCCGGGAGGCGGAGCTTGCAGTGAGCAGAGATGGCGCCACTGCACTCTAGCCTGGGCGACGGAGCGAGACTCCGTCTCAAAAAAAAAAACAAGTATTCCTCATAATGTATCAGCCAAGGGAGCATCATAAAATGATACAGGGCAAGCTACTGAGATTATGCAGTGAAATATTCATATCTTTTCTCAAAGGCTTATGGAATGCATTGGCAGAGTGATTAGTTACTAAACTGCTTTACTGAGAGTCTTATAATTCACGGCACACAAAGCGGTTTATTCTGATAACTAATTACTCATTGTTACTTTTCTTCCTATTTCACATGATGTCCCCCTTACAGGGTTTCTCTTTTCTTCATGTGATTTGGGGTTAATATGCATTATTTTTGCATATGTGGCCAGCTGCTTCCTCTCAGCATTGGCATTGGAGCGTCAGTGCTGGAGGAGAAATCAGCTCTGCTTCTCCGGGCAAATATTTTACAGAGGATGGGGTAGAAAGACGGCAGGGGTGACAGGGAGGGACGTAGGAAGACATTGTTCTCCCAAGCCGGTGACTTGGGCACTCATGGGCAGTGACCTATAAAGTGCCGGTGAATAGCTTTATAGCTCATAGCTCCTGTTACAAGGAACAGTGAACCCCACTTGCAAGCCGAGCTTCTATCCTCTGCACAGCCTCCACAACGGCAGAACGTGCCTGACACTGCACATCAGGGATCACCCCAAAATACAGGGATATCCACACTGAAGCCTGTAGACTCCCATATTGGGAGGAAGATTGTAGAGAGGATTTCAGAGAGTTCTTCACATCTCAGTTTGGCTTTGCCCCCCACCACCCCAGTAGTTAATTTAAGGAATGCTGAAATGCTAGCATCACACATTTGAGATAACACAGAGGTCTGCAGAGGTACGTGCGCATGTCAGGTTACCGACATATACTTGCTTTTTTGTGTGTTTCTCTTTGTAATGGATCTGACTGCTGTTCTTGTTTCATCAAATGATGGGTCATACGGAACCTTGGAAAACACTTGCATCAGAATTTCATCTGCAGTGAAGTAAACAAAGGCATGTTAATACCAGCAATATTTTGCTAAGTACCTAAAGCAGACTATGAATACAACGAATGCATGACACAAACTCAATGGATATTGGGCATTATAGGGAAGGAAACTCCAACTACCTAAATCACTTGCAGAACATTGTAATGGCAGGAGACATTCGGGGCAGCAAACACTGCCCGCTAAAGATATATGACCCCAAATCTCATGATACTCAGTGCCCTAATTCTCCTTCTTCCTGTTGTCAGTCTGCCACACAAGCACTGGGGAGGCCCCCGATGATATCAGAGAAGCAGGCCTTTCCCAACCTCCTGCACCAAAGCCACAGTGGCCTCTCCCAGATTGCTATGACAGAAGGAAAAACAACCACTCTTTGTTTAAGCCACTATACGTCAGGTTTTCAGGAAATTGCAGCCAGGTGCGTTCTTTTTTTTTTTTTTCTTGAGATGGAGTCTTGCTCTGTCGCCCAGGCTGGAGTGCAGTGGCGTGATCTCAGCTCACTACAAGCTCCACCTCCCGGGTTCATACCATTCTCCTGCCTCAGTCTCCTGAGGAGTAGTTGGGACTACAGGCACCCGCCACCACGCCCGGCTAATATTTTGTATTTTTAGTAGAGACAGGGTTTCACCGTGTTAGCCAGGCTGGCCTCGATCTCTTGACCTCGTGATCTGCCTGCCTCAGTCTCCCAAAGCGCTGGGATTACAAGCGTGAGCCATCGCGCCTGGCCCAGGCACATTCTTAACTGATACAGCAACTATGGCACCACACGGACTGCCCTCACCGAGATGATCTTGACCACTCACTTTTATGACCCATTACTGTACAGAGGAACCAAGCCCATGCTCCTAAAGATCACAATGCTCCTGGAGACTGGACTAGAGTAGAAGACTTCAGATCATTCACACAAGCTTTTAACCAGCCTTATCTCTGCACAGACACAGGACAAGGTGCTGGGGGTTCAGGGAGGAAGGTGACCTGGTGTGTGGTGTGCCTCCCCGAGCCATCTAGATAGTGGGAGAGGCAGAAGTATACACAGATATAACCAGACATGACACAGTCACACAGAACTACAAAGCAAGGACCAGGGAAGACAGGAGAGGAAGAAAATCAGCTCGGCCTGGCCGGGCACGCTGGCTCAAGCCTGTAATCCCAGCACTTTGGGAGGCCGAGATGGGCAGATCACGAGGTCAGGAGATCAAGACCATCCTGGCGAACACAGTGAAACCCCGTCTCTACTAAAAATACAAAAAATTAGCCGGGCGTGGTGGCGGCGCCTGTAGTCCCAGCTACAAGGGAGGCTGAGGCAGGAGAATGACGTAAACCCGGAAGGTGGAGCTTGCAATGAGCTGAGATCTGGCCACTGCACTCCAGCCTGGGCGACAGAGCGAGACTCCGTCTCAAAAAAAAAAAAAAAGAAAGAAAACCAGCTCGGCCTGCAGCAGCCAGAACACAGGTACACGGCTAAGCAGCCTTCTGGAGGAAGTTGGCCCTGCTGGTGAGGCTGGGTTCTGGATTCAGTTGACCACAGTATTTACTGAGACCCAAGGTCACTCCTGTTCACTGACATTCGATGTCTCTGTCAACTCCCTTCACCAACAATCTGGTGCTCATGATCTCACTCCAGCCCTGGTGGGCCAGTGTGTGACATGTAAGACACCTGGAAACAGCCTCTAGGAAACACTAACTCATGAGCTACAAGCATCATGAAAGGCCCTTGAAGCAGTCACTGAAGGGGTGCTGCAGACGGCCACAGCCCCCACCAAGATCACACATGACTCACACCCTCCACCCCACCCTTCGTGCCACTGAAGAAGGATGGGGAGCAAGGAGCCTGACCCCAGCCCTTCCTGGGACGTGACTGCCCGGGACCCGACAGACCCAAAGGGGAAACCTGTCCTCAAGAGAGTTTTGAAGCTTGTATCCAAACGTTCTGTATGAAAACTGCACCCACAAAAACAGGGGTGGGAGCCACGGGGGCAGAAACAAAGTGGAACAGATTCTATAAGCTCAGAAAGCTCTTTCTTTGGAAAACTGTTGCTAATCCATGAGGGTTACATTTTTGAAATATATTAAGTTCTCCTTCCCTTTTAAGTTCTCAGGCTTGGCTTCCCTGGGAAGCAGAATTTTTACCTTCCCCTCTAGGCTGTCCTTGCTAAGTCACAGAAAACAGTCCTCACAAACCCCACTCATCCTGTATTTATTCTCGGTGCATTTCTGGGGCTGCTGATTCTAGGTGGTTCTTACTCACTCGACGTGACAGGAGCTCACCACAGAGACACCAGAAAATGAACCATCAGGGTAACCAGGACAATGAGGAGCTGCTGTCACCACCCCTCCTTGAGGACCACGAGGACCTACGAGTCCCTGGAAATGCTGCCCAGAGCGAACTGCAGAGTTGAGCTGTGGCTGATGCCAAGGCCCACCTGGCGGGAGCTGGGCCGGTCAGTGGGGTCTTGAGGGGCGATGGGAGCTTTGCAAACCCCCAACTCTTCTCTCATCTTCAGATGCAATCACCCGCCTCTTACACATACGGGGCCGCATTCAGAGACACCGGGGTCACCTGCGAGGCCGAGAACAAGGCTTCTGCCTCCTAGACAGCAGGTGCTGAGGGCACAGCGAGGGGCGGTATGGCAAGTGCTACTGCATCTGCTCATTCATCCCCTCCTGCTGCCTGTTCAGGCAGTCGTCTATGCAGGACTGCCACTACCACACCCGAGGCCCCTCTGTGTACGCGCATTCCCATATCGGGAGAGTCAAGCCCAGCGCTCATGCTCCTGATACCCACAGCTGCCGGAACGGAGACCCCTCGGGTGTCGAGAGATCTGCTCCCTTGCAAGCAGGAATGAACAGGCATCGCTCTGTGATCCGAATGCCTCCTAACCCAGGGGGAAGCATCAGTGCCACTCTCCCGGTTGCTCCTTCTCACACCTAAGGCGACCCTCAACCTTCGCTCCCGACGCACAGCCCAGGCTCCCTCAGGAGACACTTCACTGGCATTTGCACAGCTTCCTTCAGCACAGCTGTGGTTCAGAACCCTTTTCTCCATCTCAGCGCTCTGCTAAAGACTTCCCTGGGCCTTAGTTTTTCTCATATGTTCAATGGAAGGTTTAGAGTGGGAACCCGTGAGTCTCAGCCTAGTGTCCCCTGGAGGATTAGAAAACTACAAATGCGAAGGTCTGATGCGGGTTGTATGTGGAATGTCCCAATTGTTAAAAAGAGGATTGTCCCAGGGGTTCTCATACTCAATTAGGGCTGAGAACCCCTGGAGGAGGTTCAGCTCGCCTTGGGGCCTCAGAGCAGAAACTGGCGAGGCAGGTATGTCATGGTGTGAGGTGGCATCTGACGCTGCAGACTCAGTGAGCTCCCACATGGCCCTGCTCTGCTCCACTCATGCTCAGCAGGGTCCTTTTGAGGTGTTTATCGTCTGTTTTGCTTAATTTATTGAGACTTTGACACGTAGACAAACAGATTCTAGCCTCAAGGAAGAGCACCTGCCTTCCCTTCACAGCAGTGGGAACAGGTTACCTGGGAGACCATGAGGGCCATGCACGCAACTCTTCAAATCCAGCCTGAGGTTCCGCAGGAAGAGGGGTAACTCACCAAATATTTTAGCCAAACCTTCATCAGGATTTTTTGAACGTGAGGAAAATTCAGGCCAGGTGCGGTGGCTCACATCTGTAATTCCAGTGCTGTGGGAGGCCGAGGTGGGAGCATCACTTGAGGTCAGGAGTTTGAGACCAGCCTGGGGAACATAGGGAGACCTGGACTCTGCAAAAAATAAAAAGTAATTATCTGGGCATGGTGCTGTACACCTGTAGTCCCAGCCACTCAGGAAGCTGAGACGGGAGGATCCATTGAGGTCAGGAGTTCATGACCAGCCTGGCCAACATGATGAAACCCCGTCTCTACTAAAAATTGTATTTTAGTAATTACTAATTTACTAATAATTTACTAATTTAGTAAATTAGCCAGGCATGGTGCCACGCGCCTGTAAACCCAGCAACTTGGGAGGCTGAGGCAGGATAATTGCTTGAACCTGGGAAGCGAGGTTGCAGCGAGCCGAGATAGCGCCATTGCACTCCAGCCTGGGCAAGAGAGCTACACTCCATCTCAAAAAATTAAAAATTAAAAATTAAAATTAGATAGTGATGTCATGCTTCACAACTGTGTGAGTATAATAAAAACCACTGAATTAGATACTTTTTGAAGGGTAAATTTGGCCAGATGTGGTGGTTCATGCCTGTAATCCCAGCACTTTGGGAGGCCAAGGTAGGAGGATCACTTGAGCCCCGGAGTTTGAGATCAGCCTGGGCAACATAGTGAGATCCCTATTTCTACAAAAATTTAAAAAAATTAGCTGAGTGTGGTGGCACATGCCTGTGGTCCCAACTACGTGGGAGGCTGAAGGGAGGATCCTTGGGCCTGGAAGGTGGAGGCTGCAATTAGCTGTGATTGTGTCACTGCACTCCAGCCCTGGGTGACAGAGGGAGACCCTGCCTCAAAAATAATAATAATACATAGGAAAATAAAATTAAGGGTGAATTTTATTATATATTATATATCTATAAAGTTATTACTACTTTTTTTTTTGAGACAGGATCCTACTCTGTTGCCCAAGCTTGAGTGCAGTGGTGTGATCACAGCTTACTGCAGCCTCGACTTCTTGGGCTCAAGTGATCCTCCCACCTCAGCCTCCCTAGTAGCTGGGACCACAGGCACGCACCACCATGCATGGCTAATTTTTTAATGTTTTATACAGACAGGCTCTCATTTTGTTGCCTAGGCCTGTCACAAACTCCGGAGCTCAAGGGATCCTCCTGCCTTGGCCTCTTAAAGTGCTGGGGTTACAGGACTGAGTCACTGTACTCGGCCTAACGCTGTTTTTTTTGTTTTGTTTTGTTTTGTTTTGTTTTTTTGAGACAGAGTCTCGCTTCCGTCGCCCAGGCTGGAGTGCAGTGGCGCAATCTCTGCTCACTGCAAGCTCCACCTCCCGAGTTCCCGCCATTCTCCTGCCTCAGCCTCCCGAGTAGCTGGGACTACAGGCGCCCGCCACCATGCCAGGCTAATTTTTTGTATTTTAGTAGAGACGGGGTTTCACCGTGTTAGCCAGGATGGTCTCGATCTCCTGACCTCGTGATCCACCCGCCTCAGCCTCCCAAAGTGCTGGGATTACAGGCGTGAGCCATCGTGCCTGGCAGCTCATGGTGGTTCTTTATACTAATCTTTCTACTTTTGCATATGTTTGGAAATTCTTACAATGAAAAGTTAAAATATGCATGTATGCCACCCTCCTATAGAGCTCTGAATTTTGAGACAGCTTCAAAGTTAGGAAAATGTTTTCAGTTACCCCCTTCTCCCAAGTAATAAACCCTGAAGGGTAGATTTGGGGAGGTAAAGAAGGTCAAGGAGGTAGAGCATCTGCGCTCCCCACTGTGCGAGGGAACGCCCTCCTCTGCCCCACTTAGGCTCGAAGCGAGGCCCATGTTTCTCTCCAGCTGCCACAGCAACATACCTTGGATCCAGCAGAGCACAAAGAAGAGGGCCACGGCTCTGCTCATCTATGCCTTAGTCCATGAACCATCAGGGAGAAGCCAGTCTTCTGAAGACCCTTCAGACTCAGAGGCTGTGGACTCCAGGGTACCACGGAATCTGACGGTCTGTGAAGTCACACCCGGAAGTGAGGTGGGGCCTGCTTGCCTGTGAGAAGGGGAAGGGCCTGTGTCTGTGGACAGTGACAGGAGCCATGCTGGTGGCCCTGAAGTGACTGCTTCTCCTCTCACTTCCCTCGGCTCCCTGGTGCCTTCCTCCATCCCGCATGTCCTGAGGGCAACAGGATATTAACCAGGACTTTGAAGCCACAAGTGACAAAAGCTCAACTAAATTGGCTGAAGCGAATTGGAAGTAGTTAGAATAGCCAGAAAAATCCTGTGATCAATCAAGACATCACAGCCGGGCGGGCGCGGAGGCTCACACCTGTAATCCCAGCACTTTGGAAGGCTGAGGCAGGTGGATCACCTGAGGTCAGGAGTTCCAGACCAGCCTGGCCAACATGGTGAAACCCTGTCTCACTAACAAAGCGTTGCTATGTATTGCATTAGGTAAAATTATAACACCAAAATAGCACAGACCAAGTGATACGCCCATTTTGTTACTCATATGTCACTATTTCCCTCTATTACATTTTATAAGTATTAAACTGTTTTCAAAGGAAAAATCTATTTTAGTACCTTGTACTACGCTTTTTTCTAGTTTTTTTCCATGTTCATTTTGTACTGGGTCCCACAAATTGTGTAGCCAGCCCTGCCCCTGAGGCTTCATGTTCTCACAGTGTGTACTCCATGGCTGACACGGCAGATAGCTTTTAACGGTAAAAACTCACACAAAGAGTTATATAGGGCCAGGCACGGGGGTTCACGCCTGTAATCCCAGCAATCTGGGAGGCCGAGGCAGACAGATCACTTGGGGTCAGGAGTTCAAGACAAGCCTGACCGACACGATGAAATCTCCTCTCTACTAAAAACACAAACATTAGCCAGGTGTGGTGGCAAGTGTCCATAGTCCCAGCTACTTGGGAGGCGGAGGCAGGAGAATCACTTGCACCTGGGAGGTGGAAGCTGCAGTGAGCCAAGATCACACCACTACCCTCCAGCCTGAGCGACAGCGTGAGACTCTGTCTCAAAAAAGAAAAAATAAAATAATCTGCACAGAAGAGGACCCGCACAATTCAACCCTGTATTGTGTAGGAGCCGACTGAATCATCTCCCAGTTCTGGAGGCTGGAGGTCTGAGATCAAGACGTCAGCAGGGGCCGGGCGCGGTGGCTCAAGCCTGTAATCCCAGCACTTTGGGAGGCCGAGACGGGCAGATCACGAGGTCAGGAGATCGAGACCATCCTGGCTAACATGGTGAAACCCCGTCTCTACTAAAAAATACAAAAAAACTAGCCGGGCAAGGTGGCGGGCGCCTGTAGTCCCAGCTACTCGGGAGGCTGAGGCAGGAGAATGGCGTAAACCTGGGAGGCGGAGCTTGCAGTAAGCTGAGATCCAGCCACTGCACTCCAGCCTGGGCGACAGAGAAAGACTGTCTCAAAAAAATAAATTAAAAAAAAAGAGGCCTGAAGGTGCCTCATATACCATTCAGAGACACTCATGCATACAACAGTCTACGCTCGGTGTCTCCTTTCTCTTTGCTTTTACTGAGCAATGTGTCCTGATATGTTTCATATGAAATTATATAGCATTCTCATTATTTTTAATGACTACACAGTGAACGATTTTATGAATGTATAGACACTAGATGCAAATGAATACATACCGATGACTTCATCTGCATAAAGTTCAGATATGGGCAACACTAATACGTTTTCAAAATTAAGGATAGAGGTCACCTCGGAGGAGGAACAGGTCAGAGACCAAGGGGTAGGAGCTGACGGGGGGCTGTTCCCACTGTTAAGAAAACAGAAGCCTAGGAGAGAGAGGGTGACATCATTTTAAAATCAACTGCATCTTTTTTTTTTTTTTTTTTTTTGAGATAGGGTCTGGCTCTGTCACCCAGGCTAGAGTGCAATGGAGCAATCTGGGCTCACTGCAACCTCCATCTCCCAGGCTCAAGCCAATCTCGCACCTCAGCCTCTGAAGTAGCTGGGACTACAGGTGCACACCACCATGCCCAGCTAATTTTTGTATTTTTTGTAGAGACAGGGTTTTGCCATGTTGTCCAGGCTGGTCTCAAATTCCTAGGCTCAAGCAATCCACCCACTTCGGCCTCCACAAGTGCTGGGATTACAGGCATGAGCTACCATGCCCATCCCAACTCCATCTTTTTTGTTTTTTTTTTTTTTTTTTAGACGAAGTCTCACTCTGTCGCCCAGGCTAGTGGCACGATCTCAGCTCACTGCAACCTCCGCCTCCCGGGTTCAAGCGATTCTCCTACCCCAGCCTGGGGTAGCTGGGACTACAGATGCGTGCCACCATGCCCAGCTACTTTTTTGTATTTTTAGTAAAGACAGGGTTTCACCGTGTTAGCCAGGATGGTCTCGATCTCCTGACCTCGTGATCTGCCCGCCTCAGTCTCCCAAAGTGCTGGGATTACACGAGTGAGCCACTGTGCCCGGCCCCAACTCCATCTTAAAACTAGCAAAGGCACATTCCTTGCTAGTCCTGACCCATGGTAATAAGATGCCATGGCTAAAACAGCAGTTTAGTAATGCCTGCAAGGACAAACTCCTACGACAACAAAATGTCCAGATGCTCCAATATTGCCTAACAATATATGATTTAAGATAGTTATAGTTACAGGATTCAATGGCTCACGCCTGTAATCCCAGCACCTTGGGAGTCCAAAGTGGGTGGACTGCTCGAGCTCAGGAGTTTGAGACCAGCCTGGGCAACAAAGCGAAACCCCATCTCTACTAAAACTACAAAAAAATTAGCTGGGCGTGGTGGTGCACATCTGTGGTCCCAGCTACTCGGGAGGCTGTGGCAGTTGGATAGCTTGAGCCTGGGAAGTGGAGGCTGCAGTGAGCTGAGATCAGGCAACTGCACTCCAGCTTGGGCAACAGGGTGAGTCCCTGTCTCAAAAATATATGTGTGTATATATAGAGAGTCATGCTTTGATGTATTTACGCATTAAAATGCCAAGGATAACTTTCTTTAAATCAAAAGTACTAAATTTTGTTATGCTGTCAGCCCACCCTCATACAGACATAGCTTAGTTTTTACAGAGATAAGACCCCTATACAAGAAGAGTTTAAAATAAAGAGGGTGTGTTCCCCCTCTTGCTTTCTGAGGATAGCCTACTCTGTAACTGAGTAGCTTTCAATAAATAATCGCTTCTCACTGTACTCTGCAACTTGCCTTGAATTTCTTCTGGGCAAGATCCAATAACCCGCCCTTGGGGTCTGGATTGGGACCCCTCTTCCAGCAACAATGTTGTTTCTTGAACTCAGCGGTGGTTCTACAAGTGTGTCCACATTTTAGTCATTCATTGAAATGTACATGCACACTTGTGATTTCTGCACATTTCCGTGTAACACTGTGCTTCAATTTTGCAAATTTTAAGTTCACAACCCATTGGGAGAGGTATCTATACAGGGAAATAACTACGGATCCGTTTCGTAAACAAATGTAGAACTCAACTATCTTGCACTCTTGAAACAGCTGACTCCAGTGCGCGCAGGGGGCTACCTGCATGCCAATTTCCCGCCCAATAATCTTGGGCAGGTTACCAAAGTGTGAAGACCTTGACTGAAAAATGGGAGTAATAAGACAACTACCTGATATTGTTGGAAGGATTTAATATAACCTATGTAAAGTGGGCAGAAGTGCTTCGCAGGCACAGAGCAGGTGCTCAAGAAATGCCAGGACCAAAATACCACGAAACTGTGATTTTTAAGAGGAAAAGGATCTTTAGTGCTCAACGAGGAAATATTATGGGGTCGTGTGCAATGGCTGACGCCTGTAATCCCAACGCTTTGGAAAGCCTAAGAGGCAGGATTGCTTAATTTCAGGAGTTCGAGACTAGCCCAGGCAACATAGCGAGCTCCCTTCTCAAAAAAAAAAATTTTTTTTTAATTAGCTAGCGTTGCGCGGTAGCCGTAAGGTGGCCAATGAGGTTTATGCGAAGCACGATTATTGCTAATTGAAAACTTTTCCCAATACCCCACCGTGACGACTTGCAATATAGTCGGCATTGGCAATTTTTAACAGTCTCTACGGAGCTTATTTCAGTAAAAATAAATAAATAAATAGATAAATAAGTTGAGGGCAGTGGTGTGCGCCTGTAGTCCCCCCTTATTGGCTGGCGCGGGAGGATCGCTCGAGCCCAAGGTTTCCAGCTTGGGCGACAGAGCAAGACACCTTATCTAGAAAAAAAGAAAACATAAATACTTTGGGTGAAATATCCAGGGTCAGCATCCTTGGAGAGGGCGCTCTCACGAAGGAGCGTGGCCTGAGGTGCTGGGACGCGGGAAAGAAGTCTTCCTCGACCGGTGAATTTGCAGCTCCACAGACTCCGGCCGCGCCCGCACAGGAGCCCAGCTCACCTTTCTGCCGCCCGCGTCCCCTTTAAGACGGAGCCATGACATCATCCCCCGACGCTGCGCAGCCTACCTTGGCAACACCGCGACCACTTTTTTCCGGATGACCTCAATTGGCTGGCCAGCCTCCGGAGGCCCCGCCCCCTTCGCGCTGGCGGCCCCGGGCGCCTGCTGTCAATCGGACCAGGTGGGAGCGGTGATTGGCCGCGGGGCCCGCCCTCCAGGAAGCCCCGCGGGGCTCGCGTAGGCTGCACGCTCGGTGAGGGAGGGGCGCGGCGCCGCGTCGGGAGCCGCCGCTGTCCCGGTCCTCCCTCCCTCCCGCCCGCCCGCCCTCCGGTCCCTCCTGCAGCCCGCCTGCTGGGCAGCCGGCGTGGCCCGGCCATGGAGTCC
>NW_016805255.1:340683-365961 GCF_001698545.2 Rhinopithecus bieti | reverse complement strand
AGCCAGGGGAGGGCGGGCGCCCCGCCCCGGGGCGCACGCGGCGGCGCAGGGAGAGACCCCGCCCGCCTCGGCGCGTCCTCCTCTCACTGCTTGGCCGTCGCCCCCGCCGGGCCGCTGGCTTCGCTCCGGGGGCGCGCGCCCACTTGGCCCTGTAAGGCCGGCCATGGGGCGAGCCCCTTCCCCGACCCCTCCCCGAGCTGGGCGGGGAAGTTCAGGGGAGCTTGAGTGACAGCCGGGCGGCCGGGCGGGGACGCGCCCCGGGCCCTTCTCAGTTGAGAGTGCGGTCCCTGGGCAGATTGCGACCCCAGTCCCTTTCCCCGTCCTTCGGCCCTGGCTCTGGCTGCCTGGCGGAGGTGGGGTGGCATTTGTCCTTTGCACACTGCTGGCTTCATCTTTGAGGCTGCACCCCGAGGCAACAAATGCAGGATACTCTGTCACCCACATGTCCACCACCATCTGGTTTGCCTCTTGGCTACTTTGACTTTCTCCTTAAATGCTCCCTGTGCTGGGCAAACATTTCACAGCCAGCAGGGCAATGGAGAGTTCATGGCCACTCTTCCCAGTATCAGCAAGCTATTTGGGGTGCAAGCCTCAGAGGAAAGATGTCAGGCTTCCTGTGGTTTTGGCCTTCAGCAGTGGGGCTCGGCTTGCTCTCAGCTGCCGTAGGAAGATTTCTGGCCTCCGAACTCTGATACGGGGAGAAGATAAGGGCTGGGATCTTTGAGTCCGCCCCTAGCTGGGTATCTGTGTCTGGTGTGCGGGCCTTGGAGTTTTTGGTAATGAGTCACTTCTGCTCTTTCTGGGATCTGTCTCCCTCCCACATGACCCCGTGGGGTCCCTGAATGGCTGTCTGTTTTGGAGTACCCATGTGGGCTCCCTGAGTCACAGCAGGGGATGTTTAATAAGGAGGCTAGCACTGAGCTTGGCGACGTGCTGTCACACCAGCAGGACGCTGCAGGAAGGAGCAGGCTACTTCCTTTCTTGATGTACAAATAACTTGTATAGGCTAATCAACAGGCTTCTAAGTTCAAAGGGCTACTGCTAGGCCCCTTGGGGATTCCAGCCTCTCCTCTGTAACTTGGAGATGTTTGTTTCTGCTGCAGACTCAGAGGGTTGCGATGAAGAGCGGTAGGGCTGCGTTGAGAAGCTGGCCCCTTCGCTGGGTGGGAGGTTTCTCATTGCCCCGTTCTTTGGGGGATCCTTAAGTCCGGCTGCCAGGTGGGGGCAGCGATAGGAACAGGTTCTCCTAGTAGTCTCTGGGGAAGCCACATGAGGGGAGCTGCCAGTCATCCCATGCACCCATTGGTCTTCTCCAGCAGGTCCTGTAGGTGGTCCATGTTCCATGCCTTCTGGGTTCTTGGGGGAGAGGGAAGCTGTTGAAAAAACAAAACCCATGCAGAGGGGTTTCTTCTAGCTTTTGGGAGTAGCATGTGCTATGGAATCCTGCTGGAGCCGACCATGAGGTGTGCAGAGGAAGGTGCCCTTCATGGTTTCTCTATCTCTGTATTGACATTTTGGGCTAGCTCATTGTTAGTAGTGCAGGCTCACCTGTGCACTGTAGGATGTTTAGCAGCATCCCTGGCCTCTGCCCACTAAATGCTAATAGCATCCTCCACTGCATGTCCCCTCTCCCCAGCTGCCAGACATTGCCAAATGTTGCCAGGGCAGGGGGATACAAAAATTGCTCCGTCTTGAACCATTGATGTACTTGTAAATGATCGTGGCAGGGTCCCTGGCTTCCTCCTTGGCCTGCCTTGACAGGGCAGCCAGCTGTCTCCATTGCAGGGGACTGGCTTCATCTGGTGGTGCATGTGAGCGGTTAAACTTTGTTTTTCCTTGCAGGGTTCGGGGGTGATTAAAGCTGGCTTTGCAGGAGACCAGATTCCCAAATACTGTTTCCCAAACTAGTAAGTGTGGCTCGGGCAGCAGCCTCAGTCCTTCTGTTTATCTTCTGTGAGAACATTAGCCTTCTGTCACAGCACTCTTTGAAGACAATTTTTGCCCTGACTTGTATGGAAAACACCAAATTTGTGAGGTTGACACTCTTGAGAGAGCACTGAAAGAACAAGACTAAGCGCTGTAGGGTTCCCCTTTGACTTTGGAGTCTCTCATTTTGGTCTTGTTGAGCCAGCAAGGAGGAAAAGCAACCAGGATTTCCCTGGGGATGGGGTGTGGTAGCAGCAGCAAGAATAAAGGGAGATACCTCCAAGGGGAGCCCTAAACTCAGATCAGGAAGAGTGAGGCATTAGATGCACAGCCACCCTTTCCTCCCTGAAAGTGTTTTCTGCTGGACTTGTTTTCAGACTCTAGAAAATGTCTTGTTTCAGTTAAGAGGGATCCTTTGCCCTGTGTGGTACTGGTGGAGGTGGGAGTAAGAGAGAATTGCAAACCCAGAGAGCCTGGGGTGCCCCTTGCACCCGCCGTGAGCCCATTGGGAAAGTTGCCCTTAGGAGCACCTCTTCATGGAGGCTTGGGAATGAGTGGCTGAAAGGCAGGAGGCAGCAGGGGGTCCTAGATCCCCCCCAAGTGGCAGGCTAGCCCCAGCCCGACCTGGTCTGGGACAGAGCTAGCGTGGTACTCCCTGTCCAGCTTCAGCATTCCTTTCTGACTGCGTGGGTATAATTAGAGGTTCCTTTGCCTTTAGTGGTAGCTCATCAGATCCTACAGTTTCCAAGAACTGAATCTCTGATCCCAAAACGCTGGCAGCAGGGTAGGGTGGCATTGACTGAGTGAGAGCAGGGTGCACAAGGGAGCCCCGACCCAGCTTCCTGGGGCTGTCCTCCCTCAGTCTGTGGATGGTGACGGCAGCCCTGCCCCACCGAAGTCAGGAGCGTGGGCCGAGTCACTGTGGCTGCAGGAAGCTGACCCTCTACAAGGGCTGGGCCATGGAGGACTGGGTTCTGGTGCTCAGATACGCAACTGTCTGTGCTGACCATGCCTTCCGACCCTGAGCTTCTCATCCTGCCTAGGCCCCCTCTCTAGCCCCAAACCCTATAGGCCCCAGTTCCAACCTGTGCCTCCCAGCCACATCCTGGTGTTCGGAGGCCAGGTACCCTCTGGGCAGCTGTGGTTGGATTTCAGTTTTTCTGGACACAAGCTCCCTGCCCTCCTTGCTGACATTTTCTGTCCTCACAGTGTCGGGCGGCCCAAGCACATGCGGGTGATGGCTGGAGCCCTGGAGGGGGACCTCTTCATCGGACCAAAAGCAGAGGTAACATCGAGGAGCCTGCCTTTCCCTGGGTGTGGGGTCCTCAGTTGCAGGGGCATGGCATATGTGAGACACCCATGTTCTTGGGCCTCTGCTGGTGACCTCCTGGTTACCTCCTCCGGGCTCCAGCTGGGAAGTGCTGGGCAGGGGCATCTCGCCCTGAGATGGGGCCACGGTTCCTCTTCTGGGGAGCATGGGTAGAGCTCATCGTGTCCTGTCTTTTAGAAGCTATTTGGAAGCTACAGAACCAAGAACTGATTAAAAAGTGATATAAGAGTCAGAATCACACACTTGATGTCTGTTCTAATGAGGCCATGGGGCCTCCTCTCACACTGTAGCCGGGATGCCCCACCGAGGGACTGCACGGCCTGATCAGACCCTCAGGAGAGCATGTGTGGGTGTGGGGAGAACAGCAAGCTGAGCTTGGCCAAGGGCAGTTTAGGCGCCTGAGGAGCATTGCGTCGGGTGCCGGGGCGTGGGGCGTGCCTGGTTCTGGGCCCAGAAAGGGGAGGCCTGAGCTGGAGGTGCGGAGTTGGGGGTCTCGCAGATGGGGTCCGTAGGAGCCGAGGTGGTGAGAGGAGCTAAATGAGAAGCTGAGCTCGGTGAGAAGGGGCATGCCTGGGGGGACATCGAAGGGCAGGTGGAAGCAGCACGTCAGTGCATGCAGGGGACTGGTGAGGACCGGCCAAAGGGCTGGGGGAAGAGGCGCAGGTCAGGGTGCACAGGTGGCCCCAGAGGGGCCATGTTGGGCGGCTGCAAGGCGCCGGCACTGGCAGAGTGCGAGGAGAATGTGGGGGATGTGCCGGTAGCGGGAACGGGGAAGAAGAGGGTCTGCAGATGTGGGGGGGCATGCTGCCGCCCTCTCCGATCCCCCCAGCCGAAGCTAGCTGGGCTCTGAGAGCCTGAGAAGCTGTTAGGCAGGTGAACCCATGCTGAGTTCAGGACCCACCACAGACCCTGGGACACAGACCCAGTGGGCAGGGGCGGTTCTGGGCAGGGCAGGTGAGGGGCAGCTTCCAGGAGGGCGGAAAGCAGCACTGAGCAAGGGTCGGGTGCCACACTCCCTTCCCACCCCGCCAGGAGCACCGGGGGCTGCTGACCATCCGCTACCCCATGGAGCACGGCGTGGTGCGAGACTGGAATGACATGGAACGCATCTGGCAGTACGTCTACTCCAAGGACCAGCTGCAGACCTTCTCAGAGGAGGTGTGGCGGCTGCCCCTTCCGCATGCTCCGCATTCTCCTGGCTGTGCCCCTCTCCTCCGCGTCCCTCCTCGCCGGGCTCCCACATTTCCCCTCTGCATTTCTAGAGGGCCTGCTGCCTTTCCGTGTGTGTCTGCGTGCGCATGCATCCCCAGTGGCTGCTAGGTAGCATCTTCCAAAGAGAGCCGGATCTCCGGAAGAGAAAGTGCCAGCAGATAAAGGGATGATGCCCTCGGGAGGGGTAGGGGGCTGAGCCGCCTGTGCGCCAGCGGGTCGGTGTGGCTCTCTGGAAAGAGCCTTTCAGGGCCTTGCAAGTTGCTTCCTTGCCTGCCTACAACTGTCCCACCCTCGCAGCATCCTGTGCTCCTCACGGAGGCCCCGCTCAACCCAAGTAAGAACCGGGAGAAGGCGGCAGAGGTGTTCTTTGAGACCTTCAACGTGCCGGCCCTGTTCATCTCCATGCAGGCTGTGCTCAGTCTGTGAGTGCCCCCTCAGCCTGGCCTCCCTGAGTCCCGTCCTCCCTGTGCCGTCCTCCTGCTTGCCATGACCAGGGTCTGACTTCCCTGGAAAAACGACCCTGGATGACTCTTCCTCTAGGGAGTCCCTCATGCCCTTTGTTCAGACTAGAAAATGCAGACGTGCCAGGGTTCCTCCCCTGGGTGAGGAGGTCCCCGTGCCTCAGTGGCTGAGGTGAGGGGATGCTGACCTGGTGACAGGTACGCAACGGGACGCACGACAGGAGTGGTTCTAGATTCGGGGGATGGGGTCACTCACGCCGTGCCCATCTATGAGGGCTTTGCCATGCCTCACTCCATCATGCGGGTGGACATTGCCGGCCGCGACGTCTCCTGCTACCTCCGACTCCTGCTGCGCAAGGAAGGGGTTGACTTCCATACCTCGGCTGAGTTTGAGGTTGTCCGGACAATCAAAGAGGTGACGAGGGGCAAGAGGGTGTGGACACGACCTGGGGTGAGGAAAGGGTGGCACCAAGGAAGGCACAGGTGTCCCAGGTGCAGCCTTCTGAGGGCTGTGTCCCTGCCCCCACAGCGAGCCTGCTACCTGTCCATCAACCCACAGAAGGATGAGGCTCTGGAGACGGAGAAGGTGCAGTACACGTTGCCAGACGGCAGCACGCTCGATGTAAGTGGCCGGGCCTGGCACTGGAGTGGCAGCCAATGCCCAGCCTGGGGGAAGGGGTGGCCAGCTTCTCCAGGAAGCCTGTATGCCTCAATCTTGTACACTTCAGGTGGGGCCTGCCCGCTTCCGGGCCCCCGAGCTGCTGTTCCAGCCGGACCTGGTAGGGGATGAGAGTGAGGGGCTCCATGAGGTGCTGGCCTTCGCCATACACAAGTCCGACATGGACCTGCGCCGGACGCTGTTCGCCAACATCGTGCTTTCGGGCGGCTCGACGCTCTTCAAAGGTACTGTGGCCTGGGAGTCGGTGGTGGTGGGGCGAGGGCGGCTGGACCCTCAGCGAGTGCGCCTCCGCCCAGAGCCATTTTCTATTGGCTTTTTGGTGGTGCTCAGCGGACATTTTTTTTTTTAAACAGACCAAGATTTAAAATTAAATTTTGTTTACTCTGTGGATAGAGGAGAAGTTTGCACAAGCTCTAAAGTGTGTTGTGAGCATTGAGCAAGGAGCCTGTGTGGCTTCATCTCACGCTGCCTCTGCGAGGATGCAGGGCCCACAGGCAGCCATGGGGCTGGATCATTTCTCAGCCTTGCCCTTCATCCTGGGAAGAGCTGCTGATAGAAGGCCAGCAGTGGGCCGGGCGCGGTGGCTCAAGCCTGTCATCCCAGCACTTTGGGAGGCCGAGACAGGCGGATCACGAGATCAGGAGATCGAGACCATCTTGGCTAACCCGGTGAAACACCCTCTCTACTAAAAAATACAAAAAAAAAAAACTAGCCGGGCGAGGTGGTGGCACCTGTAGTCCCAGCTACTCGGGAGGCTGAGGCAGGAGAATGGCGTAAACCTGGGAGGTGGAGCTTGCAGTGAGCTGAGATCCGGCCACTGCACTCCAGCCTGGGCGACAGAGCGAGACTCCGTCTCAAAAACAAAAAAAGAAAAGAAGGCCAGCAGTAGCTGGGGGCCCTGACGGTTGGGTGTGGGAGCTAGCAGCGAGGAGGCTGGGTATAGACCCCAGGCTCAACCAGCTTTGTGTTCACAGGCTTCGGAGACCGATTACTCAGTGAAGTGAAGAAGCTTGCTCCCAAGGATGTCAAAATCAAGGTGAGGTTATAGAGACTCCCCCTGGGGCGCTAGGGCGCTGGCAGCCTCAGCATGGGGAGGAAGGGTGGATGCTGCCTCCAGACCTCCTCACTGGCTCGCGTCCACCCAGCCCTGCTCCTCCCAAGGCCACTGCTACCACTCCCCAGCTGATGCCATTGCTGTCGGGCTTCAGGACCTGGGGAGGTGACCCCAAGGCTGGGAGGATGGCTTCTGGGTGGGGACCCACAGTTATGTGGCCACTTCCTCCCTCTAGATCTCAGCCCCGCAGGAACGGCTGTACTCCACGTGGATTGGGTGAGGCGGGGCTCAAGGGAGGGCTCTGGGAAGAGACCACTTTACCCTGGATGCTCCTCCCGGGGTTGGCCCAGGCCAGGTGGAGGTGGGTGGATTTCCCTCCCAAATTAGGGAAACGGAACTCTGAGCGCCCAGGAAGGTGGTTGGCTCCCCGACAGGTCCCCAGCAACACTATCCCTCCATCCCCACAGCGGCTCCATCCTGGCTTCGCTAGACACTTTTAAGAAGATGTGGGTGTCCAAAAAGGAGTATGAAGAGGATGGCTCCCGTGCTATTCATCGCAAAACCTTCTAGTGCCCAAGGAGGGCAGGGCACATTGGGAGACGGGGAGGGAGGGCAGCCAGAGCCTTTAACCCTTTTTGGTCTGGGCTTGCATACTTGGCTTAGGGTCCCCTGCATGCCCTGAACCCCTGGGTGGGCGGCACAACAGTGCCCCCCTGCAGCCTTCCCCTCTACACACACACGACACGCACATAGGAGTAACATTGAGCTGCATGGACAGGAGCCTTGAGCTGGCGCATGGGAATTGAGCGCCATGTCGGGCTGTTCTGGGTATCCCCCTGGCAGGGCCAGCTAGGCCTGTGGTTCTCTGCTCTGACTCTCAGGGCTGCCTCCCCGAGCTCCAGGGCCAGAATGCCTGGATGCCTGTGTAGCCAGTTTGGGGAGTGGGCTGGAGGGGCGTCCAGCAGCTCCCGCTGGTGTGTCAGCACGTCCATTGCCACCTCCTGTTCGTGACCCGACAGGGTGGCACAGCCCCTTCCACACTCTGTCCTGTCTTCCTGGGTAGATGCCTGGTGGAGGGCTCAGTACTGAATGGTCTTCCATCCCCAGCAAGGGGGTGCAGCCCAGGGTCAGGCCCTTGGGAGCCAGGGCAGAGGTTGCAAGGTGGCCGGAGCTGCTGCACTCTCCCCTCAGAGCGCTTCATCGACTTGCTCCTCCCTCTACCCTTGGCACCCTGGGCGGGAAAGGGTTGATGCTCATCATTTATTGAAGGGAAGCCACTTAATAAGGAGTCAGACCTAAAAGGGGGTGGGGGACATTTTCTTACCTCACCCAAGAAAGAGGTCGTCACTTTTGCTGTGGCCAGGGCCCCACCTCCCTCTGTCAGATATGTACAATAATTTAACACAGTTGCCTGAAAAAAAACTTTTGTAAATCATTGTAGTAATAATTATGGACAAGGCCCAGTGTGTGGCTCCGTTTTCTTGTGGCTGTCTGTGCTGTTGTTTGCTCTTCCATCCCTGGGGACTTTCAGAGAAAGGACCAGAGCGAATGCAGCATGGCACTGGCTCTAGCTCAGCAGCATGACGGTTTCAGTGGTTGGCCGGGCAACGTGGCACGAGAGGCCTCAGGAGGCCGGGCTCTCACCCTGGAGCATAATTCCCTCACCTATTACCTCCCCTGCTGCGGTCCACCAGGGGAAGCAGAACCAGGCTGCCTTCTTTGTCCCTGGACCTTGGACAGGCCTGTTTGAGCACCTCTGCTCACCGCATTCATCCAGGGCTAAGGCTGGTGGACACCAGCAATGATGCAAGCTCATGTGTTCAGACAAGTCAGGATGGGGAAGGCAGGGAGAGGCAGGGAGGCTGTGAGCTTAGCCAGGCCCTAGAGGAAGAGACCGAAGAGCAGGGAGAGGAAGGGTAGAAGGAGCAGTGAGGAATTAGTTTGGAGAATGTCTGCTCTTCACTTCCTTAAGTGTTTAGGCATCTAAGTGTGTCCAGGATGGTACCGTGGCTTTGGGGCCAATGGTCAACAAGTTATATCCTTGCCCTAACAAATATACAGGTCAGGGGAGTAAGACAGATGAGCCATTTTAGTGCAGAGTTGGCGGAGCCGAGGTGATAGGCGTCTAGTCCAACAGGTGGGGTAGGCCGACTTGCAAGGGCCCAGAGGTTAGCCAGGGAGGGGGCGGGCATTCCAAGCAGATGGGAGAGCCCAAAGAAGCACCTGGGACTGGCCGGGCGTGGTGGCTCACACCTGTAATCCCAGCACTTTGGGAGGCCGAGGCAGGTGGATCACAAGGTCAGGAGATTAAGACCATCCTAACACTGAAATTTCGTTCTCTACTAAAAAATACAAAAAAAATTAGCCGGCCATGGAGGCAGGCACCTGTAGTCCCAGCTACATGGGAGGCTGAGGCAGGAGAATGGCGTGAACCCCGGAGGCAGAGCTTGCAGTGAGCCTAGGCAACAGAGCAGGACTCCGTCTCAAAAAAATAAAAAAAAAAAAGCACCTGGGACCAGTGGGGCTGGAGAGGAAGGCAGAGACCCAATGCCCAGTCAGCAGGGAAGGGTCACTGGTCTGTGGCCATTGTGTGAGATGAACCAAAAAGGTGGGTTAAGCTGGTACATGGAGGATTGTTAGCTGTGTCCTAGGAGATGGGTGGCCAGCCATAGAAGGATGGTGACCAGAGCAGTGTGTTGTACTCAGTTGGGGGTTGTGGGGGCCAAGGGAGGGCCCAGGACCGAGGAGGTGAGGTAGGAGTGGAGAGAGTACTGAGGCCTGTCTGCCAAGGCTGTTTGTGAAGCTTTGTGGTCTCAGGGCAGTTATGCTTGCACTGGCCCTCAGAGCAGAATCTGCACAGAGAACTCCATGTTAGGGAGTGCAGTGGCGCCATCTCGGCTCACTACAAGCTCCGCCTCCTGGGTTCACACCATTCTCCTGGCTCAGCCTCCCAAGTAGCTGGGACTACAGGCACCCGCTGCCACGCCCAGCTAATTTTTTTTGTATTTTTAGTAGAGATGGGGTTTCACCATGTTAGCCAGGATGGTCTCTATCTGCTGACCTCGTGATCCACCTGCCTCAGCCTCCCAAAGTGCTGGGATTACAGGGTTACAGGCATGAGCCACTGCACACAGCCAATGGGCTCCATTTTCTTTTCTTTCTTTCTTTTTTTTTTTTTGAGATGGAGTCTTCTCGCTGTGTCTCCCCAGGCTGGAGTGCAGTGGCGTGATCTTGGCTCACTGCAAGCTCCGCCTCCTGGGTTCACAGTATTGTCCTGCCTCAGCCTCCCGAGTAGCTGGGACTACAGGCGCCCGCCACCTCGCCCAGCTAATTTTTTTTTTTTTTTTTTAGTGGAGACGGGGTTTCACCGTGTTAGCCAAATGGTCTCGATCTCCAGACCTTGTGATCCACCCACCTTGGCCTCCCAAAGTGCTGGGATTACAGGCATGAGCCACTGCACCTGGCCGATGGGCTCCATTTTCTAAGCTAAGCTCAAATAGAAGCCACTTCCACCCAAGAGCAAAAGTTTGGTCCTCCTAGTAGGGGACATTACATTTCCCCTGGGACAATTCCCTGGAACAGGGAAAATAATAGATGAGCTTGGAATATTCTATGGTACCATAAAGTAAGGAAGTGAAAAAGGGAAGGGCTTGTCTAAAGGACGCAAGAACCAATTAGAAGGAGCACCCAATGCTCAAATCTGTAACGGATGATAAGCCATGGCATAATATGTGAGTCATACTCATGCAAATAAGTAACTGAATGTATACATGGGGAAGAAGGGATGGCTCTCACTTATGGTAGAACTCCAATTGATGTCAAAGGAATTGTGGAAAAAGAAAGTCACCATTGAGGAAACACCACAGTGATCATTGTTGCAGGTAAGAATGGAGACAAAAATCAGCGGGCAAAAGTAAAGACATTTGTGTTGTCTCTATCCCTCTACAAGATACTTATTAATTACAAAAGGAGAAATAGTAACTTTATGGTGGAGAAATGTTGATGCTACCTTAACCAAATAATCAGAGTATACATCTCCAGTAATAAGTCATTGTCTCTTTTGGTTTGTTTTTAGAGACAGGATCTCACTCTGTTGAGGAGGCTGGAGTGGAATGTGGTGGCATGATCACGGCTCACTGCAGCCTCCATCTCCTGGGCTCGAGGGATCCTCCTGCCTCAGCCTCCAAGTTGCTGGGGCTACAGGCATGCACCACCACACCCCACTAGTTCTTATTTTTTTGTAGAGAGAGGGGGGTCTCACTGTATTGCCCTGGTGAGTCTTGAACTCCTGGCTTCAAGTACACCGCCTGCCTCAGCCTCCCAAAGCACTGGGATTACAGGCATGAGCCACTGAGCCTGGCCATAAGTCACTGTCTCTTTTTTCTTTTTCTTCTTCTTTTTTTTTTTTTTGAGACGGAGTCTCGCTCTGTCGCCGGGGCTGGAGTGCAGTGGCCGGATCTCAGCTCACTGCAAGCTCCACCTCCCGGGTTTACGCCATTCTCCTGCCTCAGCCTCCGGAGTAGCTGGGACTACAGGCGCCCGCCACCTCGCCCGGCTAGATTTTTGTATTTTTTAGTAGAGACGGGGGTTTCACCGTGTTAGCCAGGATGGTCTTGATCTCCTGACCTCGTGATCCGCCAGTCTCGGCCTCCCAAAGTGCTGGGATTACAGGCTTGAGCCACCGCGCCTNGGGGTTTCACCATGTTAGCCAGGATGGTCTTGATCTCCTGACCTCGTGATCCGCCCGTCTCGGCCTCCCAAAGTGCTGGGATTACAGGCTTGAGCCACCGCGCCTGGCTTCTTTTTTCTTTGCTTTTTTGAGATGGACTTTCTCTCTATTGCCCAGACTGGAGTGCAGTGGTGAGATCTCAGCTCACTGCAACCTTCACCTCCTGGGTTCAAGTGATCCTCCTGCCTCAGCCTCCCAAGTATCCGGGATTACAGGCGCTCGCCACTGAACCCGGCTAATTTTTATATTTTTAGTAGATGGGGTTTCACCATGTTGGTCAGGCTGGTCTCGAACTCCTGACCTTAAGTTATCTGCCTGACTCAGCCTCCAAAAGTGCTGGGATTACAGGCGTGAGCCACCAGGCCTGGCCATAAGTCATTGTCTCTTGATGATGCACTCAGAGGGGCCTGATTTTGCCTGTGGTATTCTCACAACACCTCAATCTAACCAGGAGCAAGCACCAGGCAAACCGAAAGTGAGGGCAGTCTACAAATGAATAGAGAGTTGTCTTGTTCACAAGTGGCAGGTCATGGGGACAAGGAAAGACCAAGTGCAATGTGAGATCCTGGGGTTGGAAAAAAGACCTTACCAGGAAAGCCAGCAAAATCCCGATAAGGTCTGCTGGTTAGTCCACAGTACTGCCTCAGTGTTAATTTCCTGGTTTCAATCATTATGCTATTACAGATGTTAACGTTAAGGAAAACTGAGTGAAGGGGAAGTAGGACCTCTGTACTATTTTTTGCAATTTTTCTCTAAAATTATTTTACAATAGAAAATTGGGCTGGGTGTGGTGGTGCATGCCTGTAATCCCAGCACTTTGGGAGGCTGAGGCAGCAGGATTGCTTGAGCCCAGAATTTCAAGGTTGCAGTGAGCTATGAACACACCACTGCACTCCAGGCTGGGCGACAGAAACCCTGTTTCAAAAATAAATAAAAATTTAAAAGTTGGGGTGGGGAAAAGAGCTCAGGGTCTGGAGCTATGGTCTGGGTTCACAATCTTGCCACAAGAAATTGCTAGCTGTGTATTCCAGAGTTGTCCCCAGGCTTCCCCATATCTATTATGGGGATGGTAATAATAGCAACTTCCTCACGGGTTTATTCACAGCCTGGAAGATGAGCCTGGAACATTTTATTCTAGAAAATAAAAAGAAATGCTCAAAGAGGCTGGGCACGATGGCTCATGCCTGTAATCCCAGCACTTCGGGAGGCTGAGGCGGGCAGATCATGAGGTCAGGAGATGGAGACCATCCTGGCTAACACGGTGAAACCCCGTCTCTACTAAAAATACAAAAAATAAGCCAGGTGTGGTGTTGGGCGCCTGTAGTCCCAGCTACTCCGGAGGCTGAGGCAGGAGAATGGCGTGAACCTAGGAGATGGAGCTTGCAGTGAGCCGAGATTGTGCTACTGCACTCCAGCCTGGGTGACAGAGCGAGACTCTGTCTCAAACAAAACAAAACAAAACAAACAAAAAAAAACACCGAAATGCTCAAAGAATGATAGGGGCATGTCAAAAGGCCACAGGAGCCAGCTTGAAGAGGTTCCCACTGGCCAAATTTGGAACAAACTAAACACCAAAAAATAATGATAGCCATGGATTATAATCCAGTGAATACAATAAGAAAGCATGAATCCATACTGCTGATAAGTTCAAAGTTATTGCCTCATAAGATAATAAAGAGCAACTTCACAGTGGAGAAGTTTGAGACATGAGCTTCATCCAGTGACGGAAGTGAACCTCCTCAGCAGTGGACAAGTCGGCATCACGTGCCTCCCCGGAAGGGTGCAGCATCCCTTGCCCATGATGCGTAACCTGAATCCAGTGTGAAACAGACAAACCCAAGTTGTCGGTATAATTCTCAAAGTGTCAAAGTCAGGATAGTCAAGGAAAGACAGGAACTGTTCCAGATGGAACAACTAAGGGCAACGCGTGATTCTGAGCAGAGTCCTTTTGCTATAGAAGACATTATTGGAACTTTTAGCAAAACTTGAATGACTCTGAAGATTAGATGGTAGAAATATACAAATCGTACTTTCCTGATTTTGATGGTCATGTTGTGGGTATCAAGAGAATGTCTTCGTAAGAAATACACGTGCGTGTGATGGGGCATCAGAGCACCTTACTTTCAAATGGCCCTGGGAAAAAGTTCCTCATTGTGTACTTGGAGAGTTTAATACAGTTAAGAGTGAGGCCTGGCCGGGCGCAGTGGCTCAAGCCTGTAATCCCAGCACTTTGGGAGGCCGAGGCAGGCGGATCACGAGGTCAGGAGATCGAGACCATCCTGGCTAACACGGTGAAACCCCGTCTCTACTAAAACATACAAAAAAACTAGCCGGGAGAGGTGGCGAGCGCCTGTAGTCCCAGCTACTTGGGAGGGTGAGGCAGGAGAATGGCGTAAACCCGGGAGGCAGAGCTTGCAGTGAGCCGAGATCCGGCCCCTGCCCCCCCGCCTGAGCGACAAAAAAAGCCTCCCCTCAAAAAAAAAAAAAAAAAGAGTGAGGCCTATATTCTTCCTTGGTGAGTGGAGATGGCATCCAGTTTAAGCTGCTAAGTGGCCAGAGGTTCAAATAGAGCCCTCTTTTACCCAAAAGCGAAAGTTTTGTCCTCCCAGTGGGGAACATTACCCCCTACCACTAGGGCTCCCAGTTACCATGAGGCAAGGCAGCGAGCTACTCCATATGGTTAGCCTAAAGCAGTTCTCAGCCTTGCTGTCGGAAGCACCTGTGGAACTTTAAACTTCTGATGCTTGGGTCCTACTCCAATGTCTGGGTGTGGCCTGGGCACTGGGAGTTGAAAAAGATCCCCAGGTGATTCTAAAGTGTGCTAAATATGAGACCCACTGACTCAGGGATTGGATTTATTCATCTGTGTATTCTTTTCCTATTGGTGCCATAGAAAATTTTCACAAACTTAGTGGCTTAAAATTAACACTTTTTTTTTTTTTTTTTTTTGAGATGGAGTCTCGCTCTGTCAGCCAGGCTGGAGTGCAGTGGCCGGATCTCAGCTCACTGCAAGCTCCGCCTCCCAGGTGTACCCCATTCTCCTGCCTCAGCCTCCCGAGTAGCTGGGACTACAGGCGCCCGCCAACTCACCCGGCTGGTTTTTTTTTGTATTTTTTAGTATAGACGGGGTTTCACCATGTTAGCCAGGATGGTCTCAATCTCCTGACCTTGTGATCCGCCTGTCTCGGCCTCCCAAAGTGCTGGGATTACAGGCTTGAGCCACCATGCCTGGCCAATAACACAAGTTTATTATCTTACTGTTCCTAAGTCTAATGTGGGTCTCACTAGGCTGAAGTCAAAGTGTCAGCAGGGCTTCGCTCCTTCCTGAAGACTAGAGTATCATTTCCTTGCCCTTCCCAGCTTTTAGAGGCTATTTGCCTTCCTTGACTCGTGGGCCCCTTCCTCCATCTTCAAAGCCACCAACATTGCATTTCTCCGACCATTCTGAGTCACGTCTCTGATTCTCTTCTGCCACTTTTGTGCTTTTTGGATCCACCTGGATAATCTGGGAGTCACTATTCTAAGATCAGCTGATTAACAACCTGAATTCCATCTGCGGTCTCTACTCCTTCTTGCTATGTGACCTAACATACTCAGATTCTAGGGATTTATGATGTGGACATCTTTGAGGGATCATTATTCTGCCTGCCACTGTCTGCAAATGTACTGGAGATTTTTCTTTCCGCTTGTTTTTTTGGTTTGAGACAGGGTCTCGCTTTGTTACCCAGGCTGGAGTGCAGTGGCATGGTCATGGCTCACTGAAGCCTTGACCTCCTGGGTTCAAGTGGTCCTTCCACCTCAGCCTCCCAGAGTGTTGGGGTTATAGGCATGAGCCGCCATGCCCAGCCCATTTTTCTTTACAAGTAAATTGGTTAAATTTTTCAAAAGAAAAGCAGGCCGGGCGCGGTGGCTCATGCCTGTAATCCCAGCACTTTGGGAGGCCGAGGTGGGCGCATCACAAAGTCAGGAGATCGAGACCACAGTGAAACCCCGTCTCTACTAAAAAATACAAAAAAATTAGCCGGGCGTGGTGGCGGGCGCCTGTAGTCCCAGCTACTCAGGAGGCTGAGGCGGGAGAATAGCGGGAACCCGGGAGGCGGAGCTTGCAGTGAGCCGAGATCGCGCCACTGCACTCCAGCCTGGGAGACAGAGCGAGACTCCGTCTCAAAAAAAAAAAAAAGCAAAGCAAAGACTTGGGGATGAGGGAGGGAGAAAACAGATTGGATTAATGATGTGGAGAGTCAAAAGTCCCCCTCAGCAGAGTTTGAGTTCGAAGAGATGTGGAAAGGGAAAGGCAGGCCAGCCACACAGGAGGGCTTAGTGACAGCAGACTAATCTCATGGGCGTGTAGGGGTTAGATCTCACTGGGGGTTATCTGACAGCTCCCCTTCCCAGAGGAAAGGGCCTCAAATGGCAGATCAGTGCTTGGGCATTTCCTGGAAACAGGTCATGAACAACAAGGATGGACGCAATAGCTCTGACTACACCTTCAGGATGGGCAAGATGAGGGGAACGGGCTTTTTCTCTGACTATCAGCTCCCACTGAAATACCTAGTTTGGACTAATTTTGTGAAGATAGAAACTGAAGCCACCTCTGGCTAATCTCCACACAAAATGAAAAGGTATTTCTATTTTGTAGATAAGAGGTTTTTGAGATTTTAACTTGTCCCAAGGTGTCACAGGTATGAAGTAGCTGAAGTGGGCTTTTTTGGCATTTCTCCCCTCCCTTATTCCCATTGGTTTCATAAAAAGTGAAAAAAAAAAAAAAAAAAAAAAACTACATAAATACCTGAAAGTATAGTAAATGTCTACATATCAAATGTCCAGAGTTCAAATTCTTCTCAATTTTTTTCCTTTATAATTGTTTCCAAATCAAGATCTGAACAAGGCATGCATGCTGCTGACTGGTCTCTCCCTTATCTGTTTCTCCACGTGATCTCCCTACCTTTTCCCCCCGACTCCTTCCAGTTTATTTGAAGAAACATGGTCAGTGATTTCTGAAATCATTCCATATTCTGAATTTTGCTGCTGGTATCCCCATGAATTCTTACTTTGCACCTGGGTCCCTCAAGACTTCAAAATCCCCAAAACTCTCTTCACAAGGCCACCCTGTCTCTATGACGATACTGTGAGGCCCCAGTATCCACTCAGCTCTTTACATATTAAGCACCTCACAAGGTATTTATCTTTTTGTACTTGTACTTGACCCCTGAGAACATGTCTACAGGGATAGAGCCAAATGATGGAGCCAATATTTGAAGTCCAGTCAGCCTGACTCCTCAGCCCGCCCCCTTCTCTCATACCAGGTGGTCCCATTCATTGCATTACAGGTTGTTAATCTATTCTTATTATTAATCTAAGCACTATACACTGGTTACACACTTTCACTAAGCACTAAGTGGATGACAAGCTAGTATTAACAGATAGCTATGCCCAAAATAAGAATATTCCATGACTCCCAAAGAATACAGGAAAGAAGTAAGACCAGCCATCTATGGGAGAAGGAGCCAATGCAACAGCTAGTCTTTACTGGAAAGAAGAAACTTTACAGCACATTTTGAGTAACTTAGTGCAGGCGCTCAGTGTGCCAGCTGGTGGGGCACCAGCTTGTAATGGGCTCCACAGCGGGGGCATCGCTGGGCCTCGCCTTCATGCAGCCAAAACCAGACGACGCTGGTATTGTCCTCTTCACCTAAAAGGGAAAAAAGGTGGTTGAGGGTCATCCAGCCTAAAAAGGGAGCCTTTCAATATGAATTTCTTTTCCTCAGACAACTCTGATACACAAGCAGCCTACGGTTGACATCTTAAGAGATCAGTTCAAGCCCTCCTCTCATTCTTCAGATGAAGAAATTGAGGCTCTGAGTTCACCTATGAGTAAACTGACCTTGTATTAGGGTCACTGTAAATTCTAACAATTCCCTTGCCTATGCAGAATGCAAAGCAGGGTCCGTTCTGGTATGTATTCCTAGTGTCTAAAATGATGCCTGGCATAGAAGCAGTACAACAATAAATATTTGCTGGGTGGGTACTCCTTCATGCCGCAATCCCAGTGAGCAGTCTTACTGCTGTGCCGCGCTTCCTTCCAGTAAGGATGAACTCTCAGGCATAATGAGGCTTGAGAGGGTCAAGACCCTTACAGAAACTTACTAACATGCACTCACACACTGAAGATCTGAGGCAGCTTACAGACTCCTGTATTGTAGGATATATTAAGCAAGTGGATAAAAAATAGAGGTGAGGTACTTACAGATGCAGCCCACTATTCTCTTGTTGGTGATGGAGGGGACTAAATTAGGGTCTTCCTTGGTGCCTGAAGTTCCCTTTGGGGCCAGTACATTGTATGGGTCCTGAAAAAAAAACAAGAATTGAACCATTATGCCAAACAAGCCCTACCTTCCAGAAGCTCAGGGGACTGTTCCTACAAGCCAAGTTTCCTGGATCAAATACTCCCAGAGAGGAGACTACTATGAACACATCCAAGGCCGTAAGTTCCACAGAAGACACAGAAGGGAGTTTCTCCTCACCAGTCCCTTCCTTGCAGCCAGCATGATCTCCCTCTCCAACCCAGTCGCCTGCTCGTCATCGGTGGGAACACCACCTAAAAAGAAGATACGTGAATTATGACGCTGACCGAAATGACTGACAGAAAAATTACAAACAGAAATGATCAAGGAAAATGTCGCCCTGAAACTTCTATGTAAGTTTTAGTGGGTTCACAAGCTCCTAAAGGCTACTCATATCCATGGTCCCCTAAGAACCACCAAGTCTCGATCCACACAAGCGACAGCACTGGCGGGAGTTTTGTTTTTGTTTTTTTGAGACGGAGTTTTGCGCTTGTTGCTCAGGCTGGAGTGCAATGGCGCCATATTGGCTCACTGGAACCTCCGCCTCCCAGGTTTAAGCGATTCTCCTGCCTTAGCCTCCCGAGTAGCTGGGATTACAGGCGCGCGCCACCACGCCCGGCTAATTTTGTATTTTAGTAAAAACGGGGTTTCACCATGTTGGCCAGGCTGGTCTTGAACTCCTGACCTCAGGTGATCTGCCCGCCTCAGTCTCCCAAAGTGCTGGGATTACAGTTGTGAGCCACCGCGCCCGGCCTAGGAGCTTTTCTTTCTCCAACCACCGAGGCCAATTTGTCGACATTTGTCTAAAGGCATGTAGAACCCACTCGGCTTGAGGTGGGCGCAGGTTTGAAGGGCGGCCAGACCCCTCCCCATCCCGGTGGCAGTCCCGGTCCCTCCCAAGGTCACCCGGCACCTCTGTTAAGGATACTTTCGCAGCGGAGTCAGTTCGGGGGGCGGCAGGAGCAGCGGTCCAGAATTACAGGGAGATGCCTGCAGAACCTGAGGCACTCGGGGCCGTAAGCGGCCACTGGGACCTCGAGAAGCTGCACGGCAAGCCCCGCTTGGCCGCCCTGGGACCACCCTGGGAGGGCAACAGTCTGGTCCCTGGCACGCCCGGCGAACCGAGTACCTCCAGATGCCATGGAGCGCACCGCGGCCACGCCACTGGGGCCGCGAACCCTCAGGGCCTGCGCGGCCAGCGCTCCAGCTCCGCGAAGTAACCTTGAAGCCATCGCGTCCTCGACTAGCAGCAGCAGTTCCGGGAACAAGCTGTGGAGACAGGCAGAACTTCCGGGGGCGGGCTTCTTTCTCCTACCGGTCAGCTTTCCGCTTCCTCCCCGTCCTCGAGCCCGCCCACTCCCACGACTGTGGCGGGGACGGAAGCTGCGCATGCCCAGCTCTGCCTCTTCCTGCACCGCGCAGTGGCTGAGGCTTGGAGGCGGGTTTGCTCTTTAGTAAAGCTGGGAGGTGGGAAAGTCGTTTTGGTCCCTGGAGCTCAAACGGCTGAACCACATTGGAGTTCCTACGTGTCTGGCCCGGTAGTCCGTGTTCTGCAAACATGGAGGCTGCTGATGGAAGTCATTAAGTCCCCGTCTGTCAGGAGACTTACTGAAACCCAAATGATTTGAATTTAGAAGTGGGCTCCTAAAGATCGCTGCGTTCCTTACTAGGCTGGTTAGTGGCAGGGCTAGTTCTCGTGGCAGTGAGTGAGCCGTCGCGAGCCTGTCGCATTGGACGGGAGCTACATGCAGTCCTGGCCCACTTTCCTGTTAGAGTTGTACTGTGTGTGGGAGGCGCGGAGGTCCCGGCCTGGGGAGGAGGACAGGGCCGGCGGCGGGACCCCCTACCAGGACCAAGGCCCTGCTGATGTGGAGTAAGTGGCCACTCTTCTTCGAGGCGCCTAAGGGAGGAAGAGCAGGATTTGATAATAGGAAATGGAGTCAGAGCCTGCTGTGACTGGAGTTCCTTGTTTGAAACGGAATACGTCGTCCGTCCATAGCTTGCTGTTGCCGCCAGGCTAAGATGTGCAAATTTCTTAGGGTGAGCTTTAGTCAGTATAGCCCTGTGACAGGCCGGCTGCATGCGGTATTTGAGTTTCCTTACCAGATAGAAAAATCCCGTTCGAGTGGGAATTATGCTCATCATTGAATCTCCAATGCCTTGCAGAGGTCTGGTATATAGTAGGATCCAGGAATTTTAGTAAATTTACTACTTGGATAAAATATACAAAACCAGTTTATAGGGCTTCTCCTGGCCCAGTGAGATCCTCTGGAGGCAACTTGGGGAGAATTGAAGGCTCAGGTGCTCCCACCTGTCTCATGCAGGCTATGATATTTTCAAAAGGATGTGGTGGAGCATTGCTTCACAGGAGCACGTCTGGTCTTCCTGGGTGCCCCCTCCACCAATTAAAAAAAAAAAAAAAAAAACCTGTATTCTAAGGTTACAACCTGTATTTAAATTTCTTTAAAGATGGTTTTTGCTTTGAATGGCTTCACTGTTACTCCCTTCTCCCTCACCTCCACTGCAACCCCTCCAAACTGAATTGGGGAAAAATTCTGAGGAATGTTCCCCAAGGATCTATAATTTGCAACTGTGGTTTAGGTGTTTGGCAGGAGAAAAAAGCATTGGTCTGGAAAGTAGCTAGTTCAGCCACTTTTTATCCTTTGGACCACCATTTCTACATCAGTAAAACTGTCGTTCAACTAGGTTAGTATTTCCCAGCGTGTATTCCATGCCATCCAAGTCTCAAGATATCATCTCAAGAAAAAGGACTTGTTGGAGACAGGGAGGTCCTGCATTTGATGACCACCCTTTTGGAGATGGATGCTAGCATAATAAAGGCTCTGATTAGGCTTGCAGCAAAGACCTCTTACTTAATTTACCTGCAGTTTAAGCCAGAGTTTCCCTTCTTAATTGACCACAAAACCCTTTCCTAAGGAACACCTAACTTGCCCCTCAGCAAACCAGTGCAATATTCAGCTGATATGTTATGATTCCCTGCTGTCTGACCAGAAATGGTTTACTCCAGGCTATAAAATGGAAATTGAGTTTAGGCTTCTCATTCTCGTAGTAGGCTTGCCTAATAATAGGAAATTTTTGCAGGCCCTCATCCAACTCAGGAAAACCTCAGCCTCACTCTGGGATTATTTAAATTGTGTGAGTGAGCTCCAAGGTCAGGGCCAGGCTCCCCTGATATCCCCGCTCATCCCCTGCTGCTTCCACCTCCCACCACTCTTCACTCACACCCAGTCCCTCAGGTCTCCTTTGGAAACAGTTGGCTTGGGGAACGGTCTGCCACCTCTGCTCCATCATTGTCTTTACCAGCTCAATAAACTATTATTTTTATAGGATACTTTTTAGTTGTCAAAATAAATGTACATTGTAAGTCAAACAGCACAGATATCTAAGGAAAAGCTAGCAGTTTGGTGTTTATTCTTTTTTTCCTTTCCCTATGCCAGGGTTTCTCAACTTCAGCACAACTGACACCTTGGGTTGATAATTCTTTGAGGGAGGTTGTGCATTGTACGATTTAACCCTATGTCGGCTAGGCGCGGTGCCTCATGCCTGTAATCCCAGCACTTTGGGAGGCCGAGGTGGGCGGATCATGAGGTCAGGAGATCGAGACCATCTGGCTAACATGGCGAAACCCCCGTCTCTACTAAAAATACAAAAAAATAAGCCGGGCATGGTGGTGGGCGCCTGTAGTCCCAGCTACTTGGGAGGCTGAGGCATGAGAATGGCATGAACCCGGGGGGCGGAGCTTGCAGTAAGCTGAGATCGTGCCACTGCACTCCAGCCTTGGCGACAGAGCTAGACTCCATCTCAAAAAAACAACAAAACAAAAAAAAACCCTATGTCATTAGCACTTCCCTGACATGATAACCCAAAAATATCCCTCAGCCATTGCCACATGGCCCCTGGATTTGCAAAATTCCCATTGAGCATCACTGTATATGAATATAAAACATGAAAACACATAACTACTATACAAAGTATTAGTAAGTTGTTTCTTTCATTAAAAAATATTTAGGCCGGGCGCGGTGACTCAAGCCCGTAATCCCAGCACTTTGGGAGGTCGAGACGGGCGGATCACGAGGTCAGGAGATCAAGACCATCCTGGCTAACACGGTGAAACCCCGTCTCTACTAAAAAATACAAAACAAAACCTAGCCGGGCAAGGTGGCGGGCGCCTGTAGTGCCAGCTACTCGGGAGGCTGAGGCAGGAGAATGGCGTGAACCCGGGAGGCGGAGCTTACAGTGAGCTGAGATCCGGCCACTGCACTCCAGCCCAGGCAACAGAGCGAGACTCCGTCTCAAAAAAAAAAAAAATATTTAATAGGCCGAGTGCAGTGGTTCACACCAGTAATCCTAGCACTTTGGGAGGCTGAGGCGGGCGGATCACCTGAGGTCAGGAGTTCAAAACCAGCTTGACCAACATGGCAAAACCCCGTCTCTACTAAAAATACAAAAATTAGCCAGGAGCGGTGGTGGGCGCCTGTAGTTCCAGCTACGCGGGAGTCTGAGGCAGGAGAATCACTTGCACCCGGGAGGCAGAGGTTGCAGTGAGCCAAGATCACATCATTGCACTCCAGCCTGGGTGACAGAGCAAGACTCCGCCTCAAAAATACATATTTTGTAGATATCCTTCCAGATCAGTACATCTAGATCTTAGCTTATGTGATGGCTGCAGAATATTCCCTACTGTGAATGTACTGTAATGTACCCAGCCGTTCTCCCTTGATAAATATTCAGAAAGCTTCTAATTTTTTGCCTCTCATAGAATGCTGCAGTGCACATCTTTGTACATATAACTTTATATTCCAGAGGTTTTGTTTCTGAGGAGTAGGGTTAAGGGTGTATGTGATAAACATTTTAATAATACATTCTGGCTGGGCGCAGTGGCTCAAGCCTGTAATCCCAGCATTTTGGGAGGCCAAGACGGGCGGATCACGAGGTGAGGAGATCGAGACCATCCTGGCTAACATGGTGAAACCCCTTCTCTACTAAAAAAATACAAAAAACTAGCCGGGCGAGGTGGCGGGCGCCTGTAGTCCCAGCTGCTCGGAGGCTGAGGCAGGAGAATGGGGTAAACCCGGAAGGCGGAGCTTGCAGTGAGCTGAGATCTGGCCACTGCACTCCAGCCCGGGCGACAGAGCAAGACTCCACCTCAAAATAATAATAACAATAATAATATATTCTGCCAGATTGCTTTCCCAAAGTTTGGAGCAATTCATGCTCCCACCAGTAGGGCACGTGTGGATCAGTCCCCACCACCAAGTCTTTGCAAATTTAGCCCCACTGGATGAAGGAAAAATTAGTGCCCTTAGTGCTGTTGGTGTTTACATTTCAGCTCCTTGACCTCTAAGGCAGTTGAACATCTTTTCAGATGTTTACTGATCACCTGCACTTCCTCAGGGATGTGAATTGGGCTTAACCACTCAGGCACACTATTTAACCTCTTTCTGCCTTAGTTTCATTGTCTTTTTTTTTTTTTAATTCATATTATTTTTGTTGTTGAGACTGAGTCTTGCTATGTTGCCCAGGTTGGTGTCAAACTTCTGGCCTCAAGCAGTCCTCCTGCCTCTGCCTTCCAAAGTGCTAGGATTACAAAGCATGAACCACCACACTGCAGGAGTTTGAGACTAGCCAAGACAACATACGGAGACCCCCATCTCTACAAAATGTTAAAAATTGGCTGGGTGCGGGTGGCTCACCCCTGTAATCCTAGCACTTTGGGAGGCCAAGCAGGCAGATCACGAGGTCAGGAGCTCAAGACCATCCTGCCCAACATGGCGAAACTCCGTCTCTACTAAAAATACAAAACATTAGCAGGGCGTGGTGGCAGGCACCTGTAATCCTAGCTACTCAGGAGGCTGAGGCAAGAGAATCGCTCTAACCCAGGAGGCCAAGATTGCAGTGGGCTGAGATCATGCCACTGCACTCCAGCCTGGGCGACAAGAGCAAAACTCCGTCTCAAAAAAAAAAAAAAAAAAATTTAGCCAGGCATGGTGCCACCTGGCTATAGTCCTAGGTACTCAGGAGGCTGAGGCAGGAGGATCATTTGAGTTGAGGAATTTGAGACTACAATGATCTATGATTGTACCACTGCACTCCAGCCCGGGCAACAGAGCAAGATCTTGTCTCTTAAAAAAAAAAAAAAAAAAAAAAAAAGAGGGCCAGGCGTGGTGGCTCATGCCTGTAATCCCAGTGCTTTGGGAGGCTGAGGCAGGCGGTTCACCTGAGGTTGAGAGTTCCAGACCAACCTGACCAACATGGAGCAACCCCGTCTCTACTAAAAATACAAAATTAGTCGGGCATGGTGGCGCATGCCTATAATCCCAGCTACTCGTGAGTCTGAGGCAGGAGAATCACTTGAACCCAGGAGGTGGAGGTTGTGGTGAGCCAAGATCGCCATTGCACTCCAGCCTGGGCAACAAGAGTGAAACTCCATCTCAAATAAAAAAAAATTAAATTAAATTAAAATAAATAAAATAAAATAAAATAAATAAAATAAAATAACAAAACAAAACTGGTAAAGTATTTGAATAGGCATTTTTCCAAAGAAGACATACAAATGGTCAATAGGGTCGGGCATGGTGGCTGATGCCTGTAATCCCAATACTTTGGGAGGCCAAGGCAGATGGATTGCTTGAGGTCAGGAGTTCGAGACCAGTCTGGGCAACATAGGGAAATGCCATCTCTATTTAGAAAAAAAAAAAAAAAAAAGTTTTTAAATGGCCAATAAGCACATGGAAATATGGTCAACATATTCATCATCAGAGAAATGCAAATCAAAATCACACCAAGATACCACTTTAAAATAAAAAAGACAGATAACGCCAGGTGCCATGGCTTATACCTATAATCCAAGCACTTTGAGAGACTCAGGTGGGCAGATGGGTTGCGCTCAGGAGTTGGAGACCAACCTGAGCAAGACCCTATCTCTACAAAAAAATACAAAAATTAGTTGGGTGTGGTGGCTGCACCTGTGGTCACAGCTACTTGGGAGGCTGAGGTGGGAGGATCACCTGAGCCCTGGAAGGTTGAGGCCATAGTGGACCATAGTCATGATCACGCCACTGCACTTCAGCCTGGGGGACAGAGTGAGACCCTGTCTCAAAACACAAAACAAAACAAACGATAATATATGTTCACAAAGATATGGGGGTAATCAGATCCTCATACGCTGCTGATAGAAATATAAAATCACGCGGCTGTTTGAGAAAACAACTTGGCAGCTCTTTAAAAAGTTCAACATCGGCCGGGCGCGGTGGCTCCCGCCTGAAATCCCAGCACTTCGGGAGGCCGAGGCAGGCAGATCACGAGGTCAGGAGATGGAGACCATCCTGGCTAACACAGTGAAACCCTGTCTCTACTGAAAATACAAAAAATTAGCCAGGCGTGGCCGCAGGTGCCTATAGTCTCAGCTACTTGGGAGGCTGAGGCAGGAGAATGGTGTGAACCCGGGAGGCGGAGCTTGCAGCAAGCCAAGATCTCGCCACTGCACTCCAGCCTGGGAGACAGAGCGAGACTCTGTCTCAAA
>NW_016805255.1:321312-339473 GCF_001698545.2 Rhinopithecus bieti | reverse complement strand
GAGGCCGAGGTGGGTGGATTGCCTGAGCTCAGGAGTTCGAGACGAGCCTGGGCAACACTGTGAAACCCCATCTCTACTAAAAATACAAAAAACTAGCTGGACGTGGTGGTGGTGCCTGTAGTCCCAGCTACTAGGGAGGCTGAGGCAGCAGAATGGCGTGAACTTGGGAGGCAGAGCTTGCAGTGAGCCGAGATTGCGCCACTGCACTCCAGCCTGGGCGACAGAGACTCCGTCTCAAAAAAAAAAAAAACTTCCTCTCAAACTTGGCTTTTGGGCTTTTGGTCGGTGGGGACCTACAAAGGTTCAATGTGTGTATCAAAAGTGGTATTTCTGTTTAGGGCCCATCTACCCTAGCCACAGCATGATGTTTGTTCTCAATGACTACGATGTGTTCAGAGTTTGAAAATCCAAATGTCATAAAAACTTTAAAACATATGCAATTCTTGCAGAGTCAAGTGTACTAAAACATTCCTGGTAAAGAGCTTACAATGGATCATTCATTTGAATTTGAAAAACGTAGAAATGAACCTATCAAACACCAGCAAGCCCTATGGAATAAAACTATTGATGCAATTAAGAGAGCTGAAGAGATTAAACAGAAATGCCAAGCTGGCCAGACGCAGTGGCTCACACCCGTAATCGCAGCACTCTGGGAGGCTGAGGTGGGTGGATCACCTGAGGTCAGGAGCTCGAGACCACCCTGACCAACATGGTGAAACCCTCTCTACTAAAAATACAAAAATTAGCTGGGTGTGGTGGCACACACCTGTAATCCTAGCTACTCAGGAGGCTGAGGCAGGAGGATCACTTGAACCCAGGAGGCAGAGGTTGCGGGTAGCTGAGATCACACCACTGCACTCCAGCCTGGGCGCCAGAGAGACAGACCCTGTGTCAAAAAAAAAAGGCAGCCTTAAAAAAAAAATGAGTTCATGTCCTTTGCAGGGACACAGATGAAACTTGAAGCTATTATTCTCCGCAAACTAACACAGGAACAGAAAACTAAACACCACATGTTCTCACTCATAAGTTGGATTTGAACAATGAAACAATGAGAACGCATGGACACAGGGAGGGGAACATTACACACTGGGGCCTGTTGTGGGGTGGGGGGCAAGGGGAGGGAGAGCATTATGATAAATACCTAATTGATGCACCTACCTAGTTGGTAGATGCATCAAACCACCATGGCACATGTATACCTGTGTAACAAACCTGCATGTTCTGCACATGTATTCCAGAACTTAAAATGAAAAAAGAAACGCCAAGCTAAATGTATAATGAACAGATTGAAGAAAAATAAAGAACTACAGAAAATCCAGGACATCAAAGAAATCAAGCAAAACATTTATTTTATTCGAACTCCTCTTGCAGGCAAAGGAAAGCAGTTAGAAGAGAAAGTGGTACAGCATTTACAATAGGCTGCGGACATGGAAAATGTCTCCTAAAAATCTCACTGTAGGCCGGGCGCGGTGGCTCACGCCTGTAATCCCAGCACTTTGGGAGGCCAAGGCAGGCGGATCACGAGGTCAGGAGATGGAGATCATCCTGGCTAACACGGTGAAACCCCGTCTCTACTAAAAATACAAAAAATTAGCTGGGCGTGGTGGCGGGTGCCTGTAGTCCCAGCTACTCGGGAGGCTGAGGCAGGAGAATGGCATGAATCCATGAGGCGGAGCTTGCAGTGAGCAGAGATCTCGCCACTGCACTCCAGCCTGGGCGACAGAGCGAGACTCCAACTCAAAAATAAAAAAATAAAAAAATACAAACATTAGCCTGGCATGGTGGCGAGCACTTGTAATCCCAGCTACTAGGGAGGCTGAGTCAGGAGAATTGCTTGAACCTGGGAGGGGGAGGTTGCAGTGAGCGGAGATCACGCCACTGCACTCAAGCCTGGGCAACAGAGTAAGACTCTGTCTCAAAAAAAAAAAGAGAAAATTCTGTCAATATAGAAGTGAATTGTGGACACAAAATGGTCATGCCATTTGGATAATGGCCCTAGGCAGCATTTATGTAACAACTCATGACAAAAATTCACAGCTAGTGACATATAAAAGAAAATATTCTTTGCAGTAAAAAAAAAAAAAAAAAAAAAGTGACATATAAGGAAGATAATGAAGACACACATTAGTCATTCATCCCTCCTCCTGGCATCTCAGTTCTGTCCTCAGGGGAGGCATTTCACCCCAAAAGGACTCCTAGGCCCATGAGTAGTGTCTGGAACAGTGTTACCTTCACAGATGTTTGTTCTGATTTTATACACTCAGTGTACAGGAATAATTTCCTGTTAGACCTCAGCCCCCAATCCTGTGTGGGCTCTTAATATTGGCATGGCTGAGAGGCCAAGGCGGGCAGATCACCTGAGGTCAGGAGTTCCAGGCCAGACTGATCAACATGGAGAAACCCTGTCTCTACCAAAAATACAAAAGTAGCCGGGCGTGGTGGTGGGTGCCTGTAATCCCAGGTACTCAGGAGGCGAATCACTTGAACCCGGGAGGCGGAGGTTGTGGTGAGCTGAGATTGCACCACTGCACTCCAGCCTGGGCGACAAGAATGAAACTCCGTCTCAAACAAACAAACAAACAAACAAAGTTGGCATGGCTTCCAGCTGAGCTCACCTTGACCCCACTCACCTTGTAAATGGGGTCATCCTCTGAGTTAACACAGTGGAATTCCTCTCCCACCTCTCTCTCATGTCTGTCAGTTCTTCCCCAGAGATAGTCCCTAGAGTGGCCCCTATTAAGGGCTTTGACATCCACTCCCACACTCCAATTTTATAATCACCTTCTTCAGGACTCCGTTTCCCACCCCTCCCGTCTCTTTTTGGCCTGTTCCTTGAGTCCTGAACCCGAACTGGATTCTGCCTGGCCCTGTAAGGTCCTCCTCAGGCTGGCTGACACCTAGCAGTCCTGCACTTGCCCACTGATAAGCGACATCTCAGGCCTCCAGCATTCATGCCTTTGCACATTTTATTCCCTTTGCCTTGCATCCTTTTTATCCTCTTGGAGATAAATAGTAAATTCCAAGTCAAATTTCAAGACTTTGGGCAAATGTTACCTTGTCTGAGGTCATCGGACTCTCCCAGGCAGGGTTGTCATCTCACTTCTGTGTGCTCCTGCAGCCCTCCGGGCACACCTCCTTTCTGGGGTTGAATACACGGCAGGGTTATTATCTTTTGCACCTGTTTTGAGTCTAGGCAGTGTGGCAGGTGCTCAGTCTTTGTTGAATGACTGTGTAATGAAGGGTGCATGATACAGGACAATTGTTTCTCCATCTTCTGATATACCTGGTTATTCAAACCTACATCCATTGTGTTACATAATGTCCTTGTATAAAATCACACACGAGAAATTACTTTTGGAATTGGAAATAAGGAAAAACACGCTATTTCCTTCTACCATAGAACTCTGTATTAGAAAGAGAAGCATGGAGTCCTTTGTGTTCCCCACCCCCTTCCCTTCTTCTCTTGCTTCCAAGAAGCTCAGAGCCAGGTTTAATGTTTATTCACAACAATCACATTAGCCTTCCCGAACACAGTTTGGCTTTTCCTCCTCTTCCTGGTTTGGATTTTCTATCTTTTCCCTAATAACCTTTTTGAAATCAGGCAGTGGAATATGGAGGGGAAGGAATGGGTTCTGTAATCAGCGAAACATGCATTCAAATGGCCCTGCCCCTCGTGGCTGTGCAACTTGAGCAATTTACTTAACCTCTCTGAACCTCCAATTTCCCTTTTATAGGGTGATTATAGGGAATAAGCTAAAATGTATGTACTGTATATAGCACATAGTAGAGGATCAAAACATGATGATTACAAAAAGTGGGGCTATAAGTGAATAAAATGATTGAAAGTGTCACTCCAGGCTGACCTCCGGAAGAATAAGCAGCCATTCACATGAGATGAGTCGGGAAGGAGCAAGGCCAACTTGCAGCCCCTCTCCCCCAAGCTGGTCCCATCACTAGGATCACTATCCAAGGGACTGTTTGAAAGATGCCTTCTTAACTGGGCTGAGAGATCGGCTCACCAGGAGTGGGCACATGTAGCACGTGGTTCCACAGAGCAGGGCGGAGGGAAGAGAGATCCTAAGAGGAGGCAGAGGAGGAGGAGAAGGGAAGGGATGGAGGGAGAGGAGGAGGAAGAGGAGGAGATCAGGGAGGTCCTTGGCTGGATGTGGCCAGGCCCCGCAAGGGTCCCCTGTGCTGGGGTTGGTGAACTACCTGAAGCAGCCCTGTTTGCCAAAGCTCCTTTTCTGTTCCTTCCAGGATCTTCTGGGAGGAATGTGGAGGGTCTGAAGGACACACAGCCTGAACACAGACAAAGAAGTTAGGGCAGTGGAGGCCAGGGGCAGTGGCTCACGCCTGAAATCCCAGCACTTTGGGAGGCTGAGGCGGGTGGATCACGAGGTCAGGAGATTGAGACCATCCTGGCTAGCACGGTGAAAACCCATCTCTACTAAAAATACAAAAAATTAGCCAGGCGTGGTGGCGGGTGCCTATGGTCCCAGCTACTCAGGAGGCTGAGGCAAGAGAATGGTGTGAACCTGGGAGACGGAGTTTGCAGTGAGCCGAGATCACGCCACTGCACTCCAGCCTGGGTGACAGGGCAAGACTTTGTCTGAAAAAAAAAAAAAAAAAAAAAAAAAAAAATTAAAACCCACAAGTGTCTTAGAGACCAGTGACAAATATATTGTGCCCATGTTGTTCAGAAGGGTTCAGGAGAACCTGATGGAATTCATGATACTGTATTAGGAAGTATGCCTCCCACTAACAGCTCTCCTTCTTCAAATCTAGCCCAGGGATCATTCCTCAAACCTCTACAGCCTCTACTCCTTCCGGTGATCCTTCCTCACCAGACTTGGAGTCTTCCACTGCACCTCTTCCATATCAGCCTGTTCACCCAACACTCCCAGAAGGGCCCAGTCTCGCTAGGACACCCACCAAACCCAGAAAAGAGGCTACTCCCCCTTAGGGAATTAACTAACAAAGAGGCAGGGACCATTGAGTTCACATTCTTTTCTCAATGTCAGACTTAGCCCAAAGACTAAGCAGTTACCAGTTGATGTTATGCATTGCAGGGGACACCAAAGAAGGAACTCCACAACAATTGAAAAAAAAAAAAAAAGATTAATTTAGCAAATGCAACTGCTAAACAGGCTGCATCCTTCCATTTGTAGTAGGGCTCCCACCCCAGAAACTATGGCTCCTGAGTTAGTGCCTACAGACACACAAACCGAAAGGGAGTGGGCAACCGAACAGAGATATTCACAAAACCCTAATGATGGTGGACCCGAAATTCAAAATTTTTATTTTTATTTTTTAATTAATTTATTTTTTTTGAGACGGACTCCAGGCTGGAGTGCGGTGGCGTGATCTCCACTCACTGCAAGCTCTGCCTCCCGGGTTCACGCCATTCTCCTGCCTCAGCCTCCCAAGTAGCTGGGACTACAAGCGCCCGCCACCGCGCCCAGCTAATTTTTGTATTTTTAGTAGAGACGGGGCTTCACGGTGTTAGCTAGGATGGTCTCAATCTCCTGACTTCGTGATCCGCCCGTCTCGGCCTCCCAAAGTGTTGGGATTACAGGCGTGAACCACCGCGCCCGGCCAAAATTTTTAATACCTCAAGGTCATCAACGCAAATCAATCAAAGGGGGTTATACCTAGGAAGGGGCACCCTAACGCTTTGGTCACATGAGCCCTTAAGGGAACAGGCTTAGCTACTACTGCAAAAGCAGACACTAGAGCGAGACCACTTTACTCTATCGATAACCCAGAAGGGAAAATAAGGCCACTTCCATTACTGATGCCAGTACAGAGGAGAGGAAGGTACCCAGAGGAAGACTGGCAGTTACACTTTCCCTAAGTTCCACTGGTACAAAGATTTAAGCACTTACTAGTCTTTATAGATACTTGCATGGGATGGACTGAAACCTATTCCACCAAAACAGAAAAGGCACAAGTGCCTCTTAAAAGAAATCTTACCCCGATCTGGGTTACCTAAGTCACTCCAAAGCAATAATGGCCCCTCCTTTGTTTCCAAAATAACCCAGCAAGCCACTACCACTCTAGGAATAAGTGATCATTTACATGCTTCCTGGAGACCTCCGTCCTCCAGAAAGCTCGAAAAAGCTAATCGTAAAGAAAACTCTGGTGAAGCTCTGACAAGAGACTTCTGAGTTCTTACTAAAGTGATTGCCTCTAGTGTTCCCCCAAGTAAGAGCGGCTCCCAAGACCAATCTCCAACCCAGCCCCTTTGAAATATAATATGGTCTTCACAGAGATGCCTTATAAAGGCATTAGGAAAATAGACAGTGTAGACCCTGCCTCTGAGGCAGGTCAAATTCTTCTGGGGACTCATTTTATTAGTCAGTCTGCTCCAGATATTAAGAGAAAGTTACAAAAACTGGCTGTAAGTCCCCAGGCACCAATGAAAGAGCTACTTAATGTAGGCTTCGAGGTCTTCTACAACGAGACAGAGTGGAAGAGGCTAAAAAGTGAAAGGGAAGAGGCAAGAGACATACGCCAGGCCTCTGATTATTGGCCCTCACTATCAGAGAGAACCAGCCACCGTGTCCAGACCAAGCCCCAATCTGGGGACACCTGCTACACTTAAAACCAGGATACTGGCCCCAAAACTGCCAGGCCAAGGGGCAAAATGCCCAAAAGTCCACTCCACCTAGACCATATCCACAGTGCAGAGATGCCAGTCACCAGAAGCGGAACTGTCCCCAACTCCAGAGGGAGAGAGGAGCTTCCAGTTCCCTGATGGCCCTGACTAAAGACTGAGGAGACCCAAGGCTAACACCGGCTGTCATTCAGTCCCCATGACCACAGAGGAACCCAGTGACCCTGGACATGACAGGTGTAGCTAATTTTCTATTACATACAAGGACCAGCCTGTCAGTCCTTACCTTTTGCCCTTGACCCCAGTAGGCCAAACACTGCACTGCCACAAGAATTGATGAAAAACCCGGACCAGATACTTCACCTAACCTTTTTTTTTTTGGAGTGTTGCTCTGTCTTTTGTAGAGACGGGGTTTCACCATGTTGCCCAGGCTGGTCTCAAACTCTTGGACTCAAGGTATCTGCCTTTCTTAGCCTCTGAAAGTGCTGGGATTACAGGTGTGAGCCCCCATGCCCAGCCTAGAGGACAGTTTTTTTTTTTTTTTTTTTTGAGGTGGAGTCTCGTTCCGTCACCCAGGCTGGAGTGAAGTGGCACCATCTCTACTCACTGCAAACTCTGCCTCCTGGGTTCACGCCATTCTCCTGCCTCAGCCTCCTGAGTAGCTGGGACTACAGGTGCCTGCCACCACACCTGGCTAATTTTTTGTATTTTTAGTACAGACAGGGTTTCATCATGTTGGCCAGGATGGTCTCAATCTCCTGACCTCGTGATCCTCCTGCCTTGGCCTCCTAAAGTGCTTGGATTACAGGCGTGAGCCACCACGCCCAGCCACCCAATCTTTAATTTGCAGACTTGAGGACCTGAATGCCTAACTCCCTTGTTGGGGCAAAACTTCCTACCCCCATCAGGGGCTTCCTTAAAACCAATGAAACCAACTGAATCCCTTCTCATAGGAGCACTCTCAGTAGCCCAGCTGACCAGCATAACACACCATAGTCCAGAGAATCCAGGACTTTGCCAGCTGGGTGCATCTCTCTAGGATAAAAACTGTTTCCCTTACGTTTCCACAGGACTCTTCATCAACACCTAAACATCAAAAATCCTTTTGTAAGTCTATAGAAGACCTAACATTCATTTTCAATAAAAGACACCAACACCCCAAATAGAGAGATTAATATTACTTTAACGTGAGATAGTCTCATCTCAGGTCTCCTATTTGTAGGAGCTCTTTTTGGTCTTCTGCTTGCTGAATAATGATGTGATGCTTCATTCTGCTACCTTTCATGGGACCTGAAATAGCCATCTTATTACTACTGACCTTTGGTCCTTGCTTTTTAAGCTCCATGTAAAGTCTGTGTCTTCTAGGTTACAATTCCACGTCAGAATGATAGTTATGCAAGGATTTCAACTTATCCCAGTGAAGGATATGACCCCTATCACTTTAAATCAGGCAAGAAGAGACTTCTGCGGGCCCTGGTCCTGTCTCAGCATGAAGCAGCTCCAGAAAAAATGACCCAGCCCTCCACAATTCATAAGAACACGGACCCAAAGTCTCCGAGGGGGAAAACGAGGTCAGTTAGATAGGGTGGACACAGCCTCCTTTCAAGGGGAATGAACTTGCCAGATCGATGGAGAGAACAAACCACCCACTGGTGCATGAACTACATCCGGCTCCTGGTCAGAACACCCTGCAGCAAAGAGGATGAACAGTAGAAGGGAAAATCCCCAAATTCACACAAGTACAGAAACCCGTGATTAGGTTTCTTGGAATGACCTATGCTCATTTTAATGCGAAAAAACACACCCCTGGGTTAAGAATTAAAATGCCGAGACATGTGACGTGGTGTACTAGCATGCACACGCACATCCGGGAGAGCCCGCAACATGCTTAACAGTAATGCCCATTCCCGCTCCTTTAAGAATAATTATGTAAATCTCCCATAAAGGGAAGCTCCTCACTGCCAGACACAGCTATCTCAACGTACGCGCGTGTGTGTGTGTGTTAGAGATGGGGGTTTGCAGTGGCACGATCTAGGCTCACCGCAACCTCTGCTACACCTCCCAGGCTCAAGTAATCCTCTCACCTCAGCCTCCCAAGCAGTTCGGCCTGCAGGTACTGCACCACCACGCCCGGCTTTTTTTATTTATTTTGAGACGGAGTCTTGCTCTGTCGCCCAGGCTGGAGAGCAGTGGTGCGATCTCGGCTCATGACAACCTCCACCTCCCTGGTTCAAGCAATTCTCCTGCCTCAGCCTCTGGAGCAGCTGGCATTACAGGCGCCCACCAGCCACCACGCCCGGCTCATTTTTTTTGTAATTTTAGTAGAAACGGGGCTTCACCACGTTGGCCAGACTGGTCTGGAACTCCTGACCTTAGGCAATCCGCCCTCCTCGGCCTCCGAAAGTGCTGGGATTACCGGGGTGAGCCACTGTGCCAGGCCCACGCCAGGCTAATTTTTGTATTTTTGTATTTTAGTATAGAGACGGGGTCTCACCATGTCGCCCAGGCAGATCTCTCACTCCTGCGCTCAAGCAATTATCCCCTCTCAGCCTCCCAAAGTGCTGGTATGATAGGCATGAGGCACCGCGCTAGGCCACTGTCTCACCATCTTGGTAAATGCAGGCTACAAGCGGACGTGTCCCCGGCCTGCCTGGGGGCAGCAGCTTGGGGCAGCAGCTTCCGCCAGCCAGCTCCGCGCACGTGGATGCGCACGTGGAGCGCGGGCAGGAAGAGGGTGCCATGTGAGGGCTAACAGGAAGAGGGTGCCACGTGCAGGGCTAACAGGAAGAGTGTGCCACGTGCAGGGCTAACAGGAAGAGGGGGCCACGTGCAGGGCTAACAGGAGGAGGGTGCGCACGTGGCCGCCGATCTCCTCAGCTGGCGGCGGCTGGAGGCGGTGGCGGCCGTGCGCGGGACCCTTGGGTTGGAGCCGGAACTCAATCCCCAGAACTGGATCTTTGGCAACGTTGGAGGCCCTGGAGTTACGGACGCGACTGTTGGGGTCCTCCCACCGCGCCGCGTGGGGAGCCTGCTCCTGCTTTCTTTCCCGGCTAGCTGGCCCGGTCCTCCCGGGCCGTGCGAATTCCCGCCACCCTCCCTCGCCCCCGCCCCCGGAGCCCTGCCCTTCCCGCCCTCCGTGGCCAAGGCTGCCTGGTGCGGGCCTCGCTCCACGACTCAGGAGGCAGGATCAGCGGCTCCATTTTAGAGGTGAGGAAACTGAGGCCGAGGAACCGCAGGGGCCCGTGGTGGGCGCTCAGAGAGCACTCGACTTCCCTGGGACTCCCGGCTGGTCCAGGCCCTGCGGGTCGGCCCCAGCGCGTCCCCCGGGCTACTCTGTCGCTTTTCAGGTTCCTGCCACCCCGCGTGGTTCGGGTTCCCCGTGAGCCGGGCCCTCCTCTCCACAGGCCACTGCGCGGCCGGCCTTGGTGGAGTGGAACTTTCCTCCGATTGATTTGAGTGAGAACTGGTGTATGTTTTGGTTGATGTGGTATGTTTTGTTTTGATTTTTAATGTTCCCCAGAGTGCAAAGGGCAGCTGGTGTTTTCTTTCCAGAAAGGCTTTCTGTTCCCAGCCCCTGCCCAGTTTGAAGGATGTGGAGTTTATGATGCTGGAGACCGTTTTACTTTTTTGTGTGTGGGTAGAACTCATCTCCTTTCATCTTTCAAATGGTGAGCTCAGTCCTTGCTGACCGGAGCCGCTGCCTTCGCCAGCATTCCCAGGCTATTAAATATTTGTTTAAAAGGATGGATTTAAATCTTGATGTTAGGAATAAGGCATCTTGAAAAAGCAGTATTCGCAAAAACAGCGCCATTGTAATAGTCTGAATTCATCTTGGCTCTTTTGACATGAGAGCCCAAAGCACTTGGGAATCCGTTAATTATTTGGCCTCATGGCTACACTTTAAGACAAATTATTTTATTTTTCTTGTAATCAGGAAAGTAAAAGCAAAAACAACAAACAAACAAAAAAAAACAAAACGTTGAGATCTCACTGCCAGGCCGCGAGGGAGGATGAGGGAAGCGGGGAGGGCAGCTGACCGCTAAAGGCTGGGGTTTGCAGGACTTGGGAAGACAGGAGCCCAGGCAGAGGGATGTGCTGGGCAGAGGGGTCGCCATCTATAGGCTGCATTGTAGAGTGAGCATGGCCAAGCCAAGGAGTTGAGCAACAAGATGTATTTAAGTCCTGAACCTGGAAAGAATGTGAGATGGAGGAGGAACAGGTCCTGGCTAGCGGGTACTGGGTCCCAGGAGGGAAAGAGAGAACAAAGTAAAGTTCGGATCGGATGCTAATGCTATCTCCTGTTTGACTGGGGGGCCTTCACGTCCCCTCCCACGCTGTCAGGACATGTCCTGTAGACACTGGAGCAGGTCATACCAAACAGAATGATCGGTTTCCATCCATTCCGGGATGCGTTTTTGTTCGCATTTTAACAGCTCTGAAGTTGGGCTGGGTCCCACAGTTTGTGTCTGTCTTTGTATCATGGTTCACCTCGCAACTTTTTGTCAGTCTTAGTGGCACAGAAAGTCACAGTGCCTTAAACCCAGCAGCATCTTAGCTGTGATGAAGGAGTCAGCCATGGCGTGAGTCCAGTAACTGCAGGCAGGACCCAGAGTTGGAGACGCCTCCGCCTGCACCCTTCTGTTGTTGAGGTCTTGGTCTTTGAAAGTGCTTGTTTCAAGGCATGTGAAGGCGGGGATTGGCAAAAACCTGAAACAACAGATACACAAATGAAAACCGTGTTACTTTGTGGTTGGGAGAGGGAAGAAACAGCTGACAGCTGCTTCTCCCTTCCAGGTGAAATTGGAATGCTGCATGACCACTGGTAGATAGCACCTTTGAGTGGAAGGCGTTTTGCAGCAGCTAGAATCCGCTGCCCACTGAGCAGGCAGCCCCGGCCCAAGAGCCTCATGGCCAGCCAGCCAGTCTGATTACGCTGATTGGGCCAGTGAGCCCCAGGCTTTATCATCCCCTGAAGTGTTAGTGAACCCTGGGTCCATCCCATGACAGAAACCTCCTGCTGCCAGTAAGCTCCTCTGGAGGCAGAGACCACATCTTCCCCATCCTTGAGGTGTCAGTGCTTAGCATACTGCCTGACACATAGGAGATGCAGGGGGTTTGTTGAGCGGGAACTGTATTGAACAGGTGGGGCAAACTGCCTTCCTGGTGGTGGAGTGGAAGTTTTCATGTACCACTTCGGCCGCATGCGGTGGCTCACACCTGAAATCCCAGCGCTTTGGGAGGCCGAAGCGGGTGGATTAGAAGGTCAGGAGATGAAGACCAGCCTGGCCAACATGGTGAAACCCCATCGCTACTAAAAATACAAAAAATTAGCTGGGCGTGGTGGCGTGTGCCTGTAATCCAAGCTTCTCAGGAGGCTTAGGCAGGAGAATGGCTTGAACCTGGGAGGCAGAGGTTGCGGTGAAGTGAGATCGTGCCTTTGCACTCTAGCCTGGACAATAAGCGAAACTGTCTTGGAAAAAAAAAAAGAATATTCATAGCAGATTTATTCATAATACCTTGAAATGAAGTAACCCAAATGCTCATCAACAGCAGAATGGATAAATTAGTAGTATACTGTTACTCATGATGAAATGTTATATAGTAATAAAAGTTACTGAACTACATAAACTACTGTTACAGGCATATAGCATGCAACAACGTACATGTAGCAGTAGTTCATGTAGCATGTTGCATGCTACATGTGGATGAATTTCACAGGCATAATGTTGAACAAAATATATGCAAAAGTGTACAAAATTTATGATTTGGCTGTGCGCAATGGCTCACGCCTGTAATGCCAGCACTTTGTTAGGCCAAGGCGAGCGGATCACTTGAGCCCACGAGTTTGAGACAAGCATGGGCAGCACAGTGAAACTCTGTTTCTACAGAAAAATATAAAAATTAGCTGGGCATGGTAGCACATACCTGTAGTCCTAGCTACTCAGGAGGCTGAAGCAAGAGGATTGATTGACCCCAGGAGGTTGAGGCTGCAGCAAGCTGTGATCACGCCACCCGAGTCTGGGCAACAGAGTGAGACTATGTCTCAGAAATATATATATATGATTTTACGCATGTGAAGTTCAAGAGCAGCCAAAATAATTGATGGTGATAGAGGCAGAGTAGTGTTACATTTAGGGTTATTGACTGGAGGAGGTACTTCTAGAATGTAAGAAGTATGCAATATCTTGATCTGGGTCATGGTTACCATACGTGTGTGTATATGCATATATATATATACACACAGACACACATTTATACTAAATGTACATATATGTACATAAAAATCAATCACGCTGAACACTTTAGATTTGTGCATTTAGAGCCAGGTATGGTGGATCATGGAATCCCAGCACTTTGGGAGGCTGAGGCAGGAGGATTGTTTGAGCCCTGGAGTTCAAGACCAACCTGGGCAAGGTAGCAAGAACCCTGTCTCTACAAAAATATTAGCCAGGCATGGTGGTGTGTGTCTGTAGTCATAGCTACTTGGGAGGCTGAGGCAGAAGGATTGCTTCAGCTCATGAGTTGAAGGTGGCAGGGAGCTATGATGATAATAGTACAGTCTATGTGACAGAGAGAGACTATAGCTCTAAAATAAAATAAATTAGACTGGGTGCAGTGGCTCATGCCCGTAATCCCAGCACTTTGGGAAGCTAAGGCAGGAGGATTGCTTGAGCCCGGGAGTTCAGGACCATCCTGGGCAACATAGCAAGAATGCTGTCTCTACAAAAAAAAAAAAAAAAAAGTAAAATTAGCTGGGCGTGGTGGTGTGAACCTGTAGTCCTAGCTACTCAGGAGGCTGAGGCAGGAGGATTGCTTGGGCCCAGGAGTTCAAGGTTGCAAAGAGCTGTGATCACGAAACTACACTTCAGTCTACGTGACAGAGACAGACTCTGTCTCTAAAATAAATAAATAAATAAATTAGGCCAGGTGCAGTGGCTCATGCCTGTAATCCCAGCACTTTGGGAGGCTGAGGTGGGTGGATTGCTTGAGCTCAGGAGTTCGAGACCAGCCTGGATGATATGGTGAAACCCCATCTCTACAAAAATTACAACTGGGCATGGTGGTGCACGCCTATTGTCCCAGCTACTTGGGAAGCTGGGGTGGGAGGATGACTTGAGACTGGGAGGCAGAAGTTGCAGAGCCAAGATTGCGCCATTATACTCCAGCCTGGGTAACACAGCCAGACTCTGTCTCTAAAAATAGTAATAATTATATATGCAATATGTACATATACTATATGAATATATATATCTGCTGTAAGTTATACATCAGTAAAAAAGTGAAGGATGTGTCTTGTGTGGATTATGGATCCAAATGTTAAGTACAAAATAATAAAAATTCTCAAAGCTGGCATATGAGAATATGTACATGACTTTGGAATAAAGGAAGGTTTTTTTTCTTCTTTTTGAGACAGGGTCCTACTCTGTCGCCCAGGCTGGGGTGCAGTAGTGCAATCCCAGCTCACTGCAGCCTTGACCTCCTGGACTCAGGTGATCTTCCCACTCAGCCTCCCAAGTAGCTGATACTGAAGGTGCGCCACACCATGCCCAGCTAATTTTTTTTTTTTTTTTTTTTTTTTTGAGATGGAGACTCGCTCTGTCACCCAGTCTGGAGTGCAGTGGCGTAATCTTGGCTCACTGCAAGCTCCACCTCCTGGGTTCATGCCATTCTCCTGCCTCAGCCTCCCGAGTAGCTGGGACTACAGGCGCCCGCCACCACGCCCTGCTAGTTTTTTGTTTTTTTTTTTTTGTTTTGTTTGTTTGTTTTTTTAGAGACAGGGTTTCACCATGTTAGCCAGGATGGTCTCGATCTCCTGACCTTGTGATCTGCCCGTCTCGGCTTCCCAAAGTGCTGAGATTACAGGCATGAGCCACTGAGCCCGGCCCATGTCCAGCTAATTTTTGTATTTTTTTGTAGAGACGGGGTTTTGCCATGTTGCCCAGGCTGATCTCAAACTCTTGAACTCAAGGGATCTGCCTTTCTCAGCCTCCAAAAGTGCTGGGATTATAGGTGTGAGCCCCTATGCCCAGCCTAGAGGACACTTACTTTTTTTTTGAGATGGAGTCTTGTTCTGTCACCCAGGCTGGAGTGCAGTGGCTTGATCTCTGCTCACCGCAAGCTCTGCCTCCTGCGTTCATGCCATTCTCTTGCCTCAGCCTCCCAAGTAGCTGGGACTACAGGCACCCGCCACCACGCCTGGCTAATTTTTTTGTATTTTTAATAAAGACGGTGTTCCACTGTGTTAGCCAGGATGGTCTCGATCTCCTGACCTTGTGATCTGCCCACCTCGGCCTCCCAAAAAGGACAGTTTCTTAAACAGGATACAGAAAGCACCAACCATAGAAGAAAATGTTGATAAATTGGCTACATTAAAGTTAAGGATTTTTCTTTATCAAAATATACCATTAATAGAGTGAAATGATCCTTTGTGGTTCATAAGCATAATGACTGAGTGTTCACATGCATGTGTGAGATGTGCCACCCTGAGACCTTATTACGAAGTCAATGTATTACCCATCTGAGATTACCAAAAAAAAGAGAGTGAGTTGGGCACGGTGGCTCACGCCTGTAATGCTAACACTTTGGGAGGCTGAGGTGCGTGGATCCTTTGAGGCCAGGAGTTTGAGACTAGCCCAGACAATGTGGTGAAACCCCATCTCTACTAAAAATACAAAAATTAGCCAGGCGTGGTGGTGGGCGCCTGTAATTCCAGCTACTCGGGAGGCTGAGGCAGGAGAATCACTTGGACCCGGGAAGTTGCAGTGAGCTGAGATCACACCACTGCATTCCCACCTGGGTGACAGTGAGACTCCATCTCAAAGAAAAAAAAAAAGAATGAAAGAGAAGCCATTCAGTGGAATAAAATATTTGCAGCACATATAAGTGATCAAGGGTTCATTTCAGGACTGTGTAAAGAATACTTCACACATCTAAAATGGGCAATAGACTTGAATGGGCACTTTACAAAAGAAGATATGTGTATGTACCCACAAAATTAAAATGTAAAATTGAAAAAATATCTAGGTCAGGACACCATGTGAAAAGGTGCTCAACCTCTTTAGATCCAGGGAAACCCAAATTTAAAAACGCTAGGAGGCTGGCTTGGTTGCTCATGCTTGTAGTCCAGCATTTTGGGAGGCCAAGGTGGGAGGATCACTTGAGCCCAGAAGTTTGAGACCAACTTGGGCAACATAGACAGACTCTACCTCTACACAAAATAATAAAATTGGCTGGGCATTATGGCATGAATCTGTAGCTGTAGCTACACAAGAGGCTAAGTTAAGGCAGGAGGATTACTTGAGGCCAAGATTTCTAGGCTGCAGTGAACTATGATCACACCACTGCACTCCAGCCTAGGTGACAGAGCAAGAGCCCATCTCCAAAAAAACTTTTTAAAATTAAATTTTAAAATACATAAGGAGACCGGACACAGTGGCTCACGCCTGTAATCCCAACACTTTGGGAGTCCAAAGCGGGAGGATCACTTGAGCTCAGGAGTTCTAAACCAGCCTGGGCAACATGGTGAAACCCTGTCTCTACCAAAAATACAAAAAGTACCCGGGCATGGTGGTGTGTGCCTGTAATCCCAGCTACTCAGGAAGCTGAGGCATGAGAATTGCTTAAAACCGGGAGGCGGAGGTTGCAGTGAGCCAAGACTGCGCCACTGCACTCCAGCCTGGGTGACAGAGAGACTGTGTCTCAAAAAACCCCACAAGGAGACACTGTTGCACACTGACTAGAATGGCAAACATTTAAGATACCAGCAATCCCAAGTGTTGACAAGGGTGGAACAGGAGAACTCTGACATGTGGCTAGTAGGAGGATAAATTCATTCTACTACTTTAAAACTATTTAGCCGTATGTACCGTAATGTATGTACCCATTCCCTGTGACCCACCAATTTGACACGTAGGTACATTCTCAACAGAAATATATGTGACTCAGTGCAGCCCCAACTCACATCAGTCAGAATGGCTGTTACTCAAAAGTCAAAAAATAGCAAATGTTGGCGAGGATGCAGAGAAAAGAGAACACTTATACACAGTTGGTGGGAACGTAAATTTGTCAAACCTTTATGTGAAACAGTATGGAGATTTTTCAAAGAACTAAAAATAGAACTACCATTCAACCCACTAATCCCACTACTGGGTGTCTTCCTGAAGGAAGGCGAATTGTTATATCAAAACGACACTTGCACTCATACTTATCACAGCACTAGTCACCATAGCAAAGTTATGGAATCAACCTAAGTGTCCATCAACAGATGACTGGATAAAGAAAATGTGATACAGGACGGGTGCAGTGACTCACGCCTGTAACTCCAGCACTTCGGAAGGCCAAGGCGGGCAGATTACTTGAGGTCAGGAGTTTGAGACCAGCTGGGCCAACATGATGAAACCCCGTCTCTACTAATAAAGTACAAAAATTGAGGTTGCAGTGAGTCGAGATCGTACCACTGCACTCCAGCCTGGATGACAGAGCGAGACTGTCTCAGAAAAAAAAAAAAAAAAAAAATGCCTGGGCACTTTTTTGTGGCTTACGCATGTAATCCCAGCACTTTGGGAGGCCGAGGTGGGTGGATCATGAGGTCAGCAGATGGAGACCATCCTGGCTAACACGGTGAAACCCCATCTCTACTGAAATACAAAAAGTTAGCCGGGCGTGGTGGTGCGTGCCTGTAGTCCCAGCTGCTCCAGAGGCTGAGGCAGGGGAATCGCTTGAACCCGGGAGGTGGAGGTTGCAGTGAGCCGAGATCACACCACTGTGCTCCAGCCTGGGCAACAGAGCAAGACTCTGTCTCAAAAAAAAAAAAAAAAAAAAAAAGGAAAAAGAAAAATTGACAGGTACACCATAGAATACTTACGCAGCCATAAAAAAGAACGAAATCATATCTCTTGCAGCAACAAGAATGGAGCTGGAGGCCAGTATCCTATGTGAAATAACTCAGAAACAGAAAGTCAAATACCACATATTCTCACAAGTGGGAACTAAACGATGGGTACGCCTGGATATACAGAAGGAAGCCACAGACACTGGGGACTCCAGAAGCGGGGAGGTTGAAAGTGGGGGTGAGGATTGAAAAATTACCTGTTGAGTATAATGTTCACTGTTCAGGTGACGGGCACACTAAAAGCCCAAACCTCACCAGTATGCAGTATATTCATGTAACAAACGTGCACATGTACCCTCTGGATCTTAAAATAAATGTGTGTGTGATTTTGTGTATGTAAAAGGCAAGGAAGATGATGTTCATAGAAACATTCAAACATTTGGTATGGTGCATGTCAATGTACAGTAGCGCCAAACACCTAATTTTCTGAGAATCCATTCTGCACCAGGCCATGGGCTGAGTCATCTCAGATGAGACAACTTCCGTGCACTCAGGTGAGAAGAGAAGAGAACTAAGTCATCAGTGTGGAGGAGATGCACGTGAGGATAAAGAGGAATAGTTGAGAAGTTGTGTCGTTTTCTTTCCGTTAGCAATGACAGGTTTTCTCCTCTGATGGACTTGAAAGGGCTCCCTCTTGCCGGTCCCCCTCCCCCC